>NW_026941542.1:0-13463 GCF_032062105.1 Saccostrea cuccullata
TTTTGAAAATTTCAAGAACATTGCAATTTTTAAGGCCTGTTTTCCAATATCTGGATTCTAAAAAAGAAATTTTATTACAGGAAATGAAAGCACCATGTGTCTATTTATCTTATTTGCATGGAAAAGAGGGTGATAGTTAATTAATTGATATAAGTACAGGGCCATATTATCATAAAAACCTAGCTTTTTAAAATTTAATAAAAAAAAAGAAAACAAACATCTCCGTTTCTGGGGGAATTTAAAAAGGGTTTGAAAAATATCCTAATTTCCACCCAGGGTCTATGCAAAAAAGGTTCAATTCTTTATGACCAACCATCTGGAAGGTCCTCAATTTTTTCTTTTTCATCCAAAACACATGAAGAGTTTTGAAAGGCTCTGTTACTAGATATCTTAGGTGTCATCTTCATGTAGTTCTTTCTCAGACTTTTATATACAATGTCCAAGTTTAGATGGTTTCATGTTGTGAAAGGCTTTGTTTTATAGCTTAAGCAACTCCAATTTTACACCAGGCACTAACATTTATATACAACGTACTTAGACGGTTTAGTGTTTTGGCTGCTGGGGAAAAATTCTCTTTTTTAGGTATCTTGGAGCGTGCCCCAAATTTTTACATAAGACACTTGAGAATTATATACTGAGACGGTTTCGTGTGAATTCAACAGGCTATATTTACGTGAATATATCGTAAAATATATCTTAATTATCTCATCATAAGAGAATATAGTTTTATGTCCACGTTCTTCTTTTTTAAGCATTTGGCTGTTCAGTGAGTTACCATTGCGAAGGCCATGTGTCTTTATGGAACATCACTTTTAGAGCAATAGTTGTTAATCATATCGTATTAATGTAATACAGTCTGAAATTGATCAAAGTATATTAATTGTATTGAGATGAATTTTTGGCACTGTAATTTGTGAATTCGTACCTTTTGAAGAATTTGACGTATTAAATATATCTCCACTGTTATGTAAAGCTGATATAAATGTAGGCAATATTGTTATTTTGATATCTATGGTGAGGGTGGATAACACTTGTAGATTGCTGATTATGTACATTTGCAGTGGTGGAGATAATGCAGTTTAAAATGCTGTGAAATCACTAATTTGGTTAAGATTTAATTTTCGTTGGTGTTAGTGGTATGAAGAGAACCACAAATTCAAATCCTCCATAAAATGTTTAATTTTTAACATACAACAAATCAACCTTCTTCAACCACGAATCCTGACAAGCGTTTTCATATTAAAATTTGAACTTTCTCGGGTCTCGAAAAATTCTCTCTAAAAGAAAAAAATAATGAAATTAATTTGTATATTTTAATGAAAAAATATTTTAGGCCATCTTTTAAAAAGTGTTTAGTTGCGCTCTCCCTACTGACTGACTGACTAAAAAAGGTCCGACTCAATTTTTTTTTTAAATTCCAGGACACGATACTTTTTTTTCTTCTTTTTATTCCTCATTTCCCGTCAGGAAATATGATCAAATAATATATCGTTTATACTGAGTGAAATTTAAAAAAAAAGAAAGAAATCTACGGACGTACACTTGAGCAAAAAGTTTCGTATGACATCCTATACTGACACTAAATGGCTAACTTTAAGCTTTAAAAATTTTAACATGTTACCCTTTTTTTTCTATGGATCCAGCAGTCATTAGGAGATTTAGACTTTAATAGTCTAAGTCACACATTACTTTCGTATATGTTTGAATTCACTTTAAGGTAAAAAAAGAGCAAAGTAATCCTTTAAAGGCAATTGAGAAAACAGTTTGTCCAAGCGTTTACAAGTGAAGTCTTTTGATTTGAGGCAATGTATAATCTTTAAATGATTCAAATAACGGATTAAATTGGCAGTAACTGGGAAATCTTAGATAATTAGAATTAGTAATATTTTCTGTTTCCCAAGCAAATATTCATGTGTCATTGATTATTTTTTCTCTGAAGTTTCATTAAGATTGTCTATACAAGTATATGCTTTCTCCAAGAATTTCTCCTCACTTGTAGTCGGCACTAATGTCATTTGAGCAGTTAGGGATCTTTATCGTAACAGCAGCTACTGAGACACGGTACCTCTGTATATTGCGGTTTCGTCAATTTTCTTTGGCATCAATTTCCCTGTATTTTTTGAAACAGAAGTTTTCAAGAACACCAAATTCTGTGACAAAAACATTTCCTGCGCAAATGAGTAACACATCTCTTAAATCAATGAACATTTAAAGGGGCTGGGTGGTCGTGGCCATTTTAGACTATTTCGATCTCCTTTAGAAGAAAAGCTCCATATAAAGATATATAAAAACAATTAAATACCCTGTATTAAAACTAATATGTATGAAATGTTTCTTTGTCAAGATATAATATCGAAAAATTTAAGTTATATCTGGTGGTTAATTATTGGATAATTTGTTGATCCCAAGCCTCCTTAACTTCATGAATCTGTTCAACAACATAATCCTCGAAAATTGGTGCCCAGCGAATAATGAAGAAACCACAGTATACGGTTTAAAAGGACCCGTCCCCCGGGGACCGCAGTGGAATTTGAGGGCTCTCCAATACATTCTGTGAATAAATCCATACAAAAATTGTCTTCAATTAAAAAATCTCAATGGGATGAAAATACATATATAGTACTAGCGCTAAATCAATAGTATTTGTTTTTTTAATAAGACAATTCTATAAATAGGAATAGGTAAAAGGATAATTGTTTTATGTTATCTATCATTTTTATAAATCAATATTGAATTTTAAAAAAAAAAAATCAGGGCTAATAAAGATGATTATTTACAGGCTCTTCATAACTCTGAAAAAACGTGTCTACATCGTGATACATTATCGGGTAGCAGTTAAGTATATATATATTGCAGGTATCGCCACAAGATTCTGTAGTCCATCCAGGGAGTTGGCGACAGTTCAGTTACTTAGATAACTTCAGTCATGTGAGTATTTTTAGATTCACTCATAGATTAATTTTGAATATATGTATCCGTTTTAAAGAATATTAAATGTAGTAATGAAAAGTTTTCACTTTTTTTCTTATGCTCAAGTTTGGATTCCTGATATTCTATTTATTTCTTGAAAGAAAAAAAAATCTTAGGAATTGATTCTTATCAGTTTAAAGATTTCTATAGGAATGGGTTACATTTTTCTCCCTCGCTTTAGTTTTTAATTTAAATTTTTTATTGTTTTGATAACAATTAATACAATTAAACTTTAACATTAGTGTCTTTTAACAGTGATTCAAATTTATTACACCATATAAATTCATGCAAAACTATCTGCATACATTTAGACTCAGAACTTTATTCTAACATATATATACAATTTATTTATTTTTTAAATTTTGTTCTAGAAAACAAAAGATCTGAAATGTTTTTCAAAATATAAAAAAAAAACCTTCATTTTATTTTTAAGATTAGTATGAAAAATATTTAATGAATATTTAGTACATATATATTATAGTTTTAGTCTTAGAATGCCCCAGATCCTGTGATCGTTATTCCAAATAATAAAGCCTATGAGAGATCATACTTAAGTAATATGAATGATATTGACTGTTTATTATAAAATTTTAAGTTTATTCATCTACATATTTTTAGAAAGGAATATTCACATCGTAAATGAAATCTAAAGACACTTGCATTTAACAGTAAAGTTTAAAGCACTGAAATACCCATGTCAAACTTTGCAAAACGAAATACTATTTTTCTAAAATGTTTATCTATAATATCTACCATCTACTTCACGCATTTAATTTAAAACAAAAACAAAAGATTAAGGATTAACATTTGTACTCTCTACTAAAAAAACAGTAATATATTCCTGAAGTTGTCAATATATTACTATCATCTGCATATAATTCTATGTCACCCAACTGATCCAGTGCCCAAGAGTATGTCTTTAGAATCAGTCGATTTTTAAACCAGTTTTAGCAGGGTTCTCTCCCCCTACAGAAATGTTATGTTGTATGTTATTCGTTCTGTCGACTGACTTGTTTTATACAAACTGGTCTATGAAGTCCATGTGAAATTGCTCCATTTACTTTACTAATGCAGAAGTTTGAATGCGTGGTTGGTCGGTTGACAGAGGGATGCTTACACCTCTATGGCACCTGATCCCACCACTGTTGATTTTTAGGGATCAGTGTTTTTTCACTGAAGTTATTTAATTTTCGTTTTAGGCATATTTAGATTTGATCTACTTAATTTTTTCTTTAATTTCACCCGTATAAGCACCGTTTCTGTAAAAGTGCATAGACACAGATTTGAAGTTAATATTTTCTGTATAACATCACGACTTATATATTGTAATAGCATTTCACACGAAAATATATTAGAAATCTCTTTTCATTTTAAAGTTATTGAAAGTTCAAATTTTTGGTTCGGTTTGACTGACACATCCTTGCACTTTCACAAAGAAAATTCAGAGTGGAAATGTTCGAAAGGAAACCATACACACATCATATTTTGCACAACACTAAGCGCGGAATGACGATACTTGTGAAGGGGTTTTGCTTTCGAACATTTCTACTCGGAATATAAGTATTTTTCTGGATTAAAGTTATAATATTTTCATTAATACAAAACAAGATTGCCACTTTTCCTAAGTATTAAGAATAAAATTAAAATTTGTTAGAATGCAAGGATGTGTCAATCAAACCCGTCCAAAAAATTGAAATTTCAATAACTTTTAGATGAAATAAGATTTGTAATATATTTTCGTGTAAAATGCTGTTACAATATATAAGTCGTGATATTATACGGAAAATATTAACTTCAAATCTGTATCTGTGTACCTTTAAACACTGTCATAGACCATTGCTTGTAATGAAAATAACAATTGATATAATAGATCCAAGGTAAAGTTATCTAATATCTGATTATAGACTATATGAAGTGATAATTGTTTTATCGTTCGTCAAATAACAGAATACAACTTTTATAACCTCCTGCAGACGTAAAGAAGCCGAGTCTAATTCAAGTCATCTTCGGTAGCCAAGGGGTTCTGATACGCTTCTCTCCTCATAATCATGAGGAGAAAAGCGTATAGAAACCCTTGGCTACCGAAGATGAATTCAAGTGCCCATGACTGTGCAGATTTTTAACTCCATGTTGCCATATGTGAGACAGTACTCCTGTCTCAAAAATTGAGATTTTAATACAAAATTAACATTCTTTGTAACGCCTTTTGGTCTGAAAAAGTGCTTATACAACAATACTTTGAAAAAAAATAACACTGTTTCCGATTTTGTAAGCAATGCATGACGCTGAAAAATGGCACATGACTTGCTTGTGTGTTCAAGATGTCCATGGAGATTATACTACAACTGTTGAAAGAACATCAAAAGAATCGTATAAGCAATCTAGATATTTTTATGTATATTACCAAAATGATTCATCTTCGCCAATAATTCACATGCACCATATATATGTATACTGCAATATGACAATTTTACACGTATTTGGCTTTGAAAAACTTTGCAATGTCTTCCTAAAACAATTAATGGTATTTTTTTCCTCAAATTTCATAGTGTATTCGCTTTTTATAATAACTTTCATGTTCTTCGCTGAAAAAGAAATCTCTAGCGTAGAAATACAAAAAAATATGAAAAAATGTGATAATTCGCTGCTTTTCCAACAAACAATAGGGTCCAGTTGTAAAATTTGACAATTTTGAGATGCTCCCGTAAGAACATTCGATTTTTTTTATTATCTTAAAACAAAAAAAATATAGTAGTAAAATTCATTCAAGAAAATTTATCAAAGTCTCTGGCGTAGAAATAATTAGACTCTGCCTCGTTAAGTTTAAAGGAATGGGCAACTTTCATTAACTTATGCTGTTTTATTGTCATTTATCTTCGGGGTAAATATAAAAAATTGGATGCATGGATCAGTACATAATTTTGAAATTATTTTGATTGTAGATAAAACATTATAAAAATGTACATTTTCTTTTATTTTAGTATTTTTCACTTTTTACCATCATCTTTATAACTCATTTTCTATAATGTAATATTGAGAAACTTGAAGCAAACACAAAGGTTTACACTGCTTAATCTTTTTTTTTAAATGGGTATTATTGTTATTTTTGATATTTACAAAAGAGCTTGTATTCTCTGTTCTTAACTGATAATTGCATCTTAAAATTTTCATGAAAATGAGTGTCACCATTAAAATCAAATCTTCAATTGTGCATCTGCATTATTTCAACAATGTTTTGAAACTTGATATTTTAATCCAGTATGTTTTTAAAAAGTTTTATTAAAACATCTTTTATATGTAAATGTTATGATATTATGCAATTTCTGACATCTTTTTTTTTTCTTAAATCTTTCATTCAAAAATCGTTTCACATACTTTGCTATTATAATTTTCTTTTGGTTTCTTTATAAATAAAACTATAATTTACCTAAAATTAGAATAAGAAAAAAATAAGAGAAAGAGCTTTCTTAAGAATCATTTTTTTATTCCATCAGTATAATTTTAATTGAATTGTTAAGAGCTCCTCTTTGATATTTCCACATTTACTGACGCACACTTGTGTATACGACAAAGGGCATTAGGATTCATACTTCATTGTATAATGAAAGTTTAAACAATTGTGACGAAAAAATGAACTAGATTTTTTGTATTCTCAGATTTCATTTCATCACGTTCACCATTCGTCCTAATTGAACCAGTTCACGCGAACACTGCCCTGTGGTGAAGTGTATCTGGAATGGCTTATCACCTTGTGTGATTTCTTTGAAACATTATGTATTAATTGTAGAATAAGGTTATTCAATGCAATATGAGCTGTATTGACGTCAAATTTTCTGTTGCAAATTTGTCATAACCTTTTCAAAACGAGAAAAAGAAAATTTACAAACTTCTGTGGTCAAATTTGTAATACAAAAACTATTTACAAGCTCTTAATGATGCAAATTACATTATTATTGTCATCCTGTAAGTACAATATTGTTTTCTTTAATAATTCTACATATGTCTTTCTTTTGAAATAATTTAATACGTTATTTTAGTCGTTCATAAAGGTTAAACTACTTACAAATTTATCATACTGACATATTTTAATAGGAAAAATAATATTCTCAAAAAATGCAGCTGATATTGCTTTTTTTTATATTTAAAGTTGTTAACTTCCATAAAAAAAACCCCAATTTTATAAGAAATCGTGACAAAATATGTCACTAACACTTTCCATATAATCTTTTTTTATCAATCTACATTGTATTTATTTTATTTTTTACAAAGAAAAATGAACTTTATATTTGATATTTTTATCTGTACCTATATAAGAAAGCGATTATAAAAGATTGTCTATACTTTTTTTTTTAAAAAATGAAAATCAATTTTCCAAGAAAAATACCTATCTAAGTTGATTGAAATAACAATTTTACCCTTATGAAGCTTAGGTAAAATGCATTTAAAAATATATTATTAATATTATTCAATTTTTTTTCAAAAATCTGTATCCAATACATAAATACAATGAAATTATTATCCAAAATCACTTTCTGGAATAATTAAAATACGCAAACTGTCTATTCCAGCAACTGAGATAAACTTCTATCAGATAGGCCCAGTTCTTAATTCCGTTTGACCTCGCTGTAACTTTTTTAAAAACATGTAATTGGTTGTCCTTATTTTATTTTATTCGAGACACATGTATATTTATACAGATTTATACTGATTTGGAGGTAGGCCTTGTTAACACCCTTTTTCAAAGGTTAAGTGATGGACTTTTGCGAGCAGCGCTGACTTTTACAGTTGACGGCTTACTTTTACACTAGTTTCATATTGTAATTTTTGTATTTACCATGAGGTAGTAAATACAAAAATTACAATATGACAATGTAATTTTTGTATTTACTACCAGCCGGTAAATTAAAAAATTACAATATGACACGATGTAGGGAAGATCTTTAACGATATACATATTTAACTAAACATTAAATTCAACGTAAATAATGGGTTATCTCAATGCACATACAAGGAAGTGACAACCATCCTATCCTGAACACCCGGCCTTCTCATGTTTAGTGCAACTAACACCATACCTATCACCACTAGAAAGGTTTTCTTATCTATTCTCAATTTTGTATCTCCGTACATGATACAGGTTTAATTGCCAAAGACCATCAACTGTGAAAGTCAGTGCTTCTCGCAAAAGTCCAGTAAAACATCAGTCTGCGAAGATCTTCTTGTCTTCATTCGGAAAAAAACCAGAATCATTACTATATATCATTTCTTTTTTCCAGGGTAACATCACAGACTGCGTTATTATTTGTCTTGGTCGCCTGTGGATTTGGTATAGTTACCGCTGCAAAATTTGAAACAACAGAATTACTAGCCCCTCCAGAGAGACCCACATCTATTTCTAGTATTGAAGAACTAAGGCGATACATTCAGGAATTGAATATGTATTATCTGATATTGGCTCGACCGAGGTATATATTTCCTATTTTATAATTTATACTTCAAAACTCATTTATTTCAATGCAATTTACATCAGATACAAAGATATGCTACAAGAAATCTGAAATTGATTAAACACTGTATTGGATATATAGTACATGACATCTTTTTAGAGACCTATTTATATGCAATTTTTTAACGTTAAAAGGAGAAAGCAAAATCTTCCTGGTTTAAAATATACATATAAAATTTCGTCTTCAAATAGAGAGTAACATTTACCTTTCTAGTTCATGAAATAAATTTTTAAAAACATATTTGTAGATATGGACGTTCTGTTTCAAATTCTAAGCCTGTGAAAACATGATCATTTGATGAGAGGAGCTGTGCCTTTCCAGACGTGTTTTTTTTTCTTGTTGGTTAATATACACAACACTTTGTTAATAAACGAAATTCTTTAATAAGATTTCTTACTTCAGTGTTTTGTTTTTATAATTTATTGATAATTGTTATTATCATTTTTTAATTAAAAAGATAACTAATTAACACGTTAAAGGAACTCCCGTGTTTCGAGAATCAACATGATTCGTGTGTATCCAGAAAACAAAGAATGGATAAATCATCCAATAACGAAACAATGACTTGTTTTCTCATCGTCGCTAGTCTTCGGATGATTCACGTCCATTCTCTAAAAAAGGCGTGGTTTGCGACGGTGTTGTTTTCTAACACATTATTAAAAAACAATTTTACAGGTTTTTCCCTTCCTCCTCGTTCTTACGTGAGCAGTCATATGTTATATGACGAATAAGATAATACTGCATTACTAGTATAAAAAATGAGTTTAAAATAAAAGTGCTTAAATACTGTAAACGTTATTAATTCATTCAAAAACTTCTTCTTGAAAAGATTATGTCTTTCGATGTTGCCTTCACTTCAACATTTTGATATGTAAGGGACGTCCTATAGGCAAAAACAAAAATTTAGTTTCATTCCCCTGTTGATTCAATATATCCGTTTGAACTCGAAAAAAACGATACCACGGAGTCTTAAATATCTGTTTCAAAAAAACATGGATATTTAACAAGAAAGAGATGTTGATATTAACATAACAACGAAAATTTAAGATAAACATAATGAATGCTAAAAAAAAATTTCCCACGTCAACTTGTTTTAATTATGAGGCAATATACAATTATCATCTGCATGTAGAGTTTATAAAATTATTTTCTTCCTACGAACAACTTCTGAAAATCACTGACAAATAAGTTGATGAAACAAGACAGCAATCTCTTTTTAGTAAACCTTTCGTAAAATCTATGGTCGATGTATGGACCTTGTCGGCATATAAATGTATCATTAAGTCGAATGATGACGGATATTTCTCATACCAATCGAAATACCATTTTCACACGGCATTGTCCGAGGATTTCTTTGTTTTCTCGATCACGACAAGGAACACACGGTAGATGTGGCGGGTGGACAGGGGATATTTACTACTCCATGGCACCTGATCCCGCCTCTGATGGTTCATGTCTGCTCTGGTTCTGATTTGTTTTAATGGATTTTTAAGCTTGATTACTTATCATCTTTCTATTTCATTTGTATTTTTCTCTTTTACTATATTACAATAGAGGAGGTTGGGCTTAGTTTTGGGATCATTTATTTCCTGTGATAATATATGCAACTTAAAAGATTATTCTGTTAAAATAACAAAACTAGATTACTTTTTAACAAACGCACCCGCTTTATTACTATCCTCGGGTTTTCTAATGAATTTCTTTGATTTACAATTACAGAATTATAATGCTTGATTGATATGAATAAAAGTACATGTATTACACGAAATTTATTTGACCGCAAACATTATGAAACTACATGGAAAACCATTGCAATATATCCCACTTTTACAGTAGCCTTGAAGATAATTAACTTAAACAATAAATCTTTAATTGATATTTGCTTAAATCATAAAATTTCGTACAGATAATGTCCATTTGAAAACTAATCTAATAATTTGAAAATTTAAAGAAATCAATTAATTTAAGAAGATAACGAACTGTATTCGAGCTCAAAAGTGCATTTAACAAAACAAAAATATCAGGAACCGAACAAGCACGGAGCTCTATAACAGCAGAGGTGGGAAAAGGTGCCATGGGAAAGTAAGAAATCCGGCCGACCGGTCACACCGCAGTGTACTCCATGTCATGATCGGGAGACAACGAAAAAATCCGTCAACAATTCAGTGTTGATAGAATGGTCTAACAATTACTATGAAAAAACGTTGTTTAGCATTATATTGTATTTGCTGATAAGGTCATTGTACTGACAATAGTACCCACAAAATGATGACTTTATACGAGACAGTCTTGTTTCATCAACTTGTTTGTCAATAGCCTAGTATTTTGTTTTAGAATTTGTTCATACATAGAAGATGTTCTTGTATGTACTAAGGGGACGACCATTTGATTCTGAAGGGGGGGGGGGGCTGGCAGATTTTGGAAATAAATAATCTGTCTTTGAAAATGTTGAAAATAAATAATCTGCCCTCCACTGCAAAGAAAACAAATAATCTGACCTTGACTGATGTTATTTAAATATTGTGAAAAATACCTTTCTTATTTTAGTGTAATTTAACCTCGACATCTTCAAAACCGAATTTTTCGCTCGCTTCGCTCGCCATTTAAGAACCAGATAATGTTTATAAAATGAAATTTAAAAAATCCTTATGCACTTAACACAACGGCTGACATCATCAATCTGATTGGCAATATTTTAATATAAATATGAGAAGAAAGAAAATCATGCATGACCACTACACAAGGAATGAGAAAATCACAGACAAAGCAGTAAACATCATTGATAAGACAATACTTGTGGTACAGACTGGATACTAGTAGTCAGTTTATGTACATGACAAGTGATGAATCATTTTAAATACAATCCAATTCTTATGTACCGCAAAAGATAAATTTTCTTGTCAAAGAATTATACCTAGCATGGTCAACATAGGCCTGGTCTTAGATTTATCTTGAGAAATGATTGTATATAAAGTTGAAAAGTCGTTAGTTTTATATTGTTTATTTTTGTAAAATTTTATGATTTCAATTTTTCCAAAAGTTCTTTGGAGTTTTTAAGTGTCCACATCTGAGTTACACCACTTCTCAAACTGAGATGTAATCTTCGAAGTTGTTCCTTTACTATTGTTAATATTTTAGCGAGGAAAAAGAAAAGAGGCTTGGTAGATCGGAAACTGGAATCCTCAATGTATCTATGTTTGTTAGGATTTTTTGAAAACTAATCATTGTTTTGAATACAAAATTATTTTTATGCAAAAAGGAAGTAAACGAGCTCTAAAAGGCATATAGCAGACATACCAGGGTATTTAAAAAAAAAGTTAAAAAAAATAGTTCAAATTATTACTTTAGAATATAATTTGAATGCAGAATATGTATTTAAAGCATAGGCGTGCAGCATTCTAAAGTTGAGCATGATCTTGAGACAGATGAATTAACACGTGATATTCAAACGAATTAACACTTGATATTCACACATTTAAACTTATAGTTTGTAAAAACCATGTTTTTTGTACTTTTCAAAAGCTGTCTACTGGTAGGATTTCCCAGTTGTCTTTTCTCAAACATGTATAAAATAAAATCTTTTACAATATCTTCCATGTTTTGTGCTTTGTTTTAATCTAAAGTTTCCCTAAATGATTTTTAAAATATCATGACAATTTTTTTTTCTATTGGAAACTACTTTTAACCCTTTGAAGAATCCAAATCTCAGATGTGCTCAAAAACAATCGTTACTATATGCGTTTGCCTGTTAAGTTCGCTGATTTGATTTATCGTATACATACATAAAGGGGTGAATCCAGCTTTGTACACTGGGTTTTATTTTCAATAAACCGTCAATTTGATCAGCAAATTATTTCGATAGAATAAAGCAACTATGATTTGGCAGTTTTTTGTCATGGCTTTACTTTAAGATGAATTGAGAAATACAATCATACAATGCATGCAAGAATCAAAATGTCCAATGGTACAATACAATGAATATATACAATGATCAATTACTGTTCAATTCTTCATTAGATGCAAAGATCAATGATCAGCAATGAATTCACACACAATGGTCTACATCGACTTTATTTATAGTATATATGATGTATAGGGTTAATGACAATGACGGAAGCACAATTAGTGGCCACAGATCCTGGAAGAAAGCTCTAGTTTGTAACGACCACTTGTTTTCTACATTTCAAAAACATGTTTTGCAGTAGGATATCCAAGTCATGTCACAATAAGTCACAAGAATAACACGGCAGTTAAAATCCCAAATGAAATGATAGTACAGATTTGTTATATAAAAATACGAGGGCCGTTCAAAAATTACGCGGACTTGTTGCCAGAAAAATATTTTACGACATATTCGGGCAAATTTTCACAAATAATATAAAAGAATCTTTTACACATGTATATAGTCTTTTAAAATTTTATATCAAAATGTTGTAAATTGATATCAATTTTGGGTGATTTATCAGGACATATCATTAAGTCACGGAGCAGCAAAATCTTGTGTACGGACATTATAAAAAAAAGAGCTTTTATTTTTTCAACATTTTCCCAAGAGTTCCTGTACGTACAGTTTGAGTTACCTATTCTTCTTTTCAACATCCATACACAATTTCTTGGCAAGCTTAAAATCTTTAAAACATGTAAAACATACTCCTTTTTGTTTTAAAACCAAAGACTGCTGGTACTTATGAGATACAGTGTGACATTGGATCACTCTCAATCACGTTCTTAACAGTCCGGATAAAGTTTTCGTCGATAAGATTCGTCTCGCCCTCCCGTATAGCCTTTTTTACAGAGGTATAACGGTCTAAAATTCCAATTTGCTATTTGTAGACAAATGTCACTAATACCCAAGTTTATTACATCTTTTATTATGCACATTTTGAATCTATGTTGGCGATATCTTGAGCATTACGCATAATTTAATAAAAGTGTTATCCTCAAATTCGGAACCCTTTTCACAGTCGTTTTTACAGGAATTGCATC
>NW_026941543.1:0-13375 GCF_032062105.1 Saccostrea cuccullata
CCAGGAAAGCCAAAAGAAGGTGTTGTACCAATAATCTGTGGTCAGAAGGAGATATAGGACCAAAAATCTAAGATGCTACTGAACAGAGCAATGCCAGACTCTGAGCCAAGATGACAGGGGCAGCCCTTCTTCCAAACAGGATGAACCTCTACAGGAGGAGTGACTAGATCACAAACTCCCTTCAATAATGTATATCACTATCATTAATTGTATTTTTATCTGTTATTTTTACATTACTACAGTCAATTGTATTTTCAATCTGATTAAAATCAGATTCTTGATTACCGCTCACATAGATCGCCTTACCTTGTGTAGCGATCTATGTGAGCGGATCAAAGGATCTGATTTTAATCAGATTGTTGTATTTTTATCCAGTATTTTTACATTACTATACGAGGGCTGTTCAATAAATAATGTCCTCGGTGCTCAGAGAGAAGGAAAAAACGCTTTTCAATGATTTAGTCTTCATGATTTTACTAATTAATCTCTTTTAAGTAAAATACATGTCCGTAACATTTTTTATCCAATTTCTGGTCGTTTATAGAACTCATTTTTGGGTTTGACCCTTGGTATACTGGAAAATGGCAGATCCAATGATTTCCCGGACTTGTTTCTTCCTTCTGAAAGGTGTTTTTTCCAAGTTTGGAAATAGAAACAAGTCAAAAGGTCAAAGATCTGGCGAATATTGTTAATGTGAAAAAACATTAACTTTCTGTTTATCCCGAAAACTCCTTTACTCTTTAGGGCATGCGGGTTTGGACGCTGTCTTGAAGAAATTCAATGTAGTGGATTCCTGATTCTGGGTCCTTCCTCTAATAAACCTTTTGATTTTTTGGCCAAAAAAGTGCTTTCTAGACTCCTCCAGGAATTAAGCTGTCTCTCCGAATACGATTTTGAACAACAATACCATTAATATTTCAGAAAATTACATATAAATCTGTCTTTGTGCTCTTGCATACCCGTGTACTTGTCAGACATTCGCCGTTGTTATCAAGTACATCTTATGGTAAATTTTGTTTTTAGGGTTTTAAGCAATAGATTCATGTTCCAATATCTGTTTGAAAATAAAACAAACGTGGATAACTTCAATTTCTGGTATCTTAAAATAATTGTTAAGAATTTTGTACACCTTGTCGTTTTCACAATTTTTTTCAAAATATGGGGTGACCTTTGAGTATCAAGCTTTTTTACCGCCAAACGTTTCTTAAATTCAGTGTTAACTACCCCCGATGTGATGTCTATCAAATTTGCTATGTGTCTTAAAGTCAATCATACATCATCAAATATTATTTGTTGAAATTTGGCGAACAGTACATAAGTTGTTATAATTTTTGTTGGCAAGGAGGGTACCCATTTTTGATGCCCATTATATAATTTTTTATCATTGAAATGAAATCATTCTGTTCTTTTGTCTATAAAACAGGCATTTGTTGCTGTAAATGTCACATATTCAAGTGAATATTTCTTTGGGATTTTTAACAAGTTTTACGGCAGCTTTAATGAAGCTTTTATTTTCACTCTAGTTTACCGATTCTTTACCATTCAATTATAATGCAGTGTCTCGAAAAGCCCTTGTTTCCCAGCTTCTCACGATGAAACGATGTGATGAAAAGTGGTCACATAAACTGTTTTAAATTCATGAAAGATTCAATAATGAGAGAAAGTCAAGTTTAATGTCATATGATATCTGTAATGTATGTCATATAGTTCAGGACATTATTTATTGAACAGCCCTCGTAGTTAATTGTATTTTTTATCCAGAGCTTTGGGGGGTTGCACGTTGACGTTCCCTGGTCCAGCACAACTCTGTGATAATCAAATGGCACCTCTACTTTCATCACAGCAGGTGGGATTTTCCTACATAGCCTGTTTCCTTGCATCTTACCACGGTGCAGGCCAGTAAATCCTTCCTGTTTAGGAATATTCAGAATTGGGATCATTGGGTCTGGCTTGGGTCTTAAGATTTTTGGCTTTGTTCTAGTTGGTATTCCTGCCAAGGCCTGCATTGCATCAAAGTCAGCCTCCAGCATATTGATCTGATGACAGACAATGGCCTCCTGCTCTACAAGCCTCTTGTAAAAGTGGACGTCCTTCTGTATGACTGGTTCCACCTGATCCAGACAGCCAGCATTTCTAGCAGCCTGCTCCATGGAGCTGATCCTCTCGACTTGGAGGTCCTTCCTTGCAGTCAGATCCTGGTAGTACTTCATTTTATCTAGCTGCTTCTGACAGTCCTCCACCTTCAGGAGCCTTAGCCTCATTCCCTCCTGGATTTTCAGCATCAGCTTGTTGCTGTCTTTGGCTTCCAGTCTCAGCTTTTCAATATCAGCTTCATACTTCTTTGGAGCAAATTTATCCAAGAACTCTGTGACCCTATAATGATTTACCAAACATGAAATTATATACTGTATTGAAATTTACAGTCCTTAGTTGTTAATGGTACACATTTTACTTTACTTAAATTAAGGGAAAAAAATTAACATTAAGACAGTTGAAATGTGCCATTGTAGTGTACAAATCGACTTACTCATCCTTTTGGGTAGAGGCTGTCTTCCTATCATCAGTGGATTTCTCAGCCGGAATATGGGATTTCTCAGTTGTAATACGGGATTTCTCAGCTGTAATACGGGATTTCTCAGCTGTAACATGGGATTTCTTAGCTGGAGTCTCGGTTTTGGTCTCCGTAACATTATCATTCTGCATAGAATGATAAGCAAATATATGAGGCTCCATAACTTTAATAAGTTCACTGAAGGTGACAGATCGGATTTTCAGTGGATCTCCATTCACATCATCAACAGGCTTTTGGCTCATCCCATTTTGTTGATTAGGCTTAGCCAAATGGGGCTTTCTCAAAGGTTGCTTTCCAACTCCATTGACATTTATTGACGGATCATTTTTGATCCCAGGAAGAGAAGAATCAAAGATCCTTTGCATTTCTTGGTCTGAGGCTTTTGGAAGGTTGGACCTTGTAAGTTTGCCATAAACTGGGACTCTGATTACCTTAGGAGGCTCAGGTGGAAAAAAACCTTGTTTATCATCAAGAGAGAGCAGCTTGTTGTGGAGCTTTGGTCTTTGCAGAGGAGGAAAGGGCTGGTCTGGAAACAAGAAAACAGGTAGGTGATAATATTGATAATAACTAGTAATAACCTATACAGAAAATGTGTTCTAATGAATTTAGGCATGGTTATACAGTTGTTTTACATGTATTAGGGTCAGGAGATGTCAAATCTGATCGGTCCTCCAGCTCAGTCTCCTTCAATGACATCCTGTCCAACCAGTCCCAGGACAGCTGTCCAAGACAACATGATTCAAGTAAGCTCAAATTCACATTATGAATCTAACTGCTTCAAAATATACTGTCTGTACCCTCTGTTCCTGATTAATACTAACCTCTTCTCATCAAAAATCCACAGACTTTTCCAAGAACCCAACTCCATTCTTTTATATATATATACATGTATACTTCTTGATTCACTGAGTGAAATTCTCAAGCTGTTCATTTTTGTTAATATAATAGTGAGGAACATGAGACAAGTGCCTGTGAATACCATAGAGTTCATGGGCCCCCCTACCCCAAGGAGAGCTGGAACATTCCTTACACCTGTGCCAGTTTCCAGCACCCCTGGTTCATCTGATTTCTTTGGAGCTAAGCCTTCCAACCTTGAAGGAATACTGTCACCATCATCAAATCAGTCTATTGCAATTGGTATCCATTTTTTTAGCTTAAAGATTTCCTATAGTGATAATCTTAATAAATTTTTGACCCAATTTTGAAACGAAACTTATATATTTGATACAGATTGTAATCTATTTTTCAGCATCCAGTAACATTGCAGCAGCCAGCAAAGGGGACTCATGCAAAAAAAAAAAGGTGGTGGACTGGTCAGATTTGACATCTTCTGAACCTGATACATGTTAAACAACTGTATAACCATGGCTAAATTCATTAGAACATATTTTCTGTATAGGTTATTACTAATATTATCACCTACCTGTTTTCTTGTAACAGGGAATTCTGTTATTTTCTCTCATAATTCTGTAAATGAAAGGAATAAAAATATCTTTATATATTTAAAGCAGTTATAAGTTTACATAAATTTATTCACTATTTCTACAAATACTTAGGACCCTTTACCATTTTTATGTAAGTGGCAAAGTGCATAAAAGTAATTTTAAAAGGGAAAAAAAATCTGGAACAAACCGTCAACGGTTACAGAATTATAAATATACATGGTTCTTAATATGCCCATCAAGCATCAAGTAGTATTTGTTGCAGATGAGACAAAGTAATAATGAAGGGGTATGATCGCTTTATCATATGAAAAATTACCCATCATAAATAAAATATCCATCCAACATGATAAACTGAAATAAAATGATTTAATAAAAGATATTCTTCAAAAAATATTTAATAAAACGTTATTTTACTATGTAGTGCAAATATAGTGTAAGCATCGTAAGCAAAATGAAGAGGGGGGCGGCTAAACCACCGCCAACACCCCCTCCCCCTAAAAAGCTATTGGGGACTAAACCCATTATCCAATGCCTTTATTATGTCTATCTTTGAAAAATAAGTTGAAGGGGATGTTTACCTTCCCTCGAATCCGGTTCCAATGTCTTAAACGAGTGATTGAAAAGCTGCCAAGCCGACCCGACATACACTAAATAAGTTAAGTGCCTTGCATCGATTTAATGACATATTATATATTAAATTGATATTTAACAACACTTTATTGTGTTACTTACAAAAACGATGATCCTTCCCCACTGTAAAATACCTGTAACTCAATTATTTCACGGAATATTCATACGATGGCGCCAACATCTACTTCGCCGTTTCGAACAGCAACGTTGCTCTTCGTTACAGACGACAATTTAGCCACCTAGCGGCGTTAAGTGTTGTGCGGAAGTACATTTCACCCCTCTTTATGCTTTAGGGTTTGATAATAAATAATCAACAATGATATGATGAGTACAATAGAAAATAAAAAACCAATTAAAGAGAAGGGGAAGCAACCTATCATTCCTTGATCGCAACGGAGGGAAGCATTCATTGATCGGCAAAATCAGTCAACAAAGCCTAACGTTATGCATTATTTTCAAGATGAGTTCTTTTGAATGAAATAATATTCATAATAAAAGTATGCCTTAGTTACTAATTAAACATTGTTTCAAATTTATACAAAAAACAGATACGAATCAAATATTGAATTACACCCCGTGGACCTCCTCTATCGTGGAGTAATCGTGGTCGTGGGTAGATTTAGTTTTCTTTTCTTTACAATGTCTAAGACATCTTTGATGAATGTGTAACTGTAAAACATCTTAACATCGACTCCTAATCAAAATCTAGTCAAATATCATAGTCCTATGTATGGCACGCCAAATTCACAAAAATGAGATAAACCTAGTTTCACATTTGATAAACTAGGTTTATCGACTGTAAACTATAGTTTACAAACCGTAAACTATCGTTAACGATTCGTTAAGTATAGTTAACGATTCGTTAAGTTTAGTTTTCATCTGTAAAACTATATCTAACGGTTGTTAACTATAGTTTACGAATGATAATCTAAGTTTATCTGTCTGTAATAAGCGTTAACAATAGATTTTGTTGATAAACATAGATTCACGTTTGTAAACTATAGTTTACAATCGTAAACTATAGTTAAGAGTTGTTAATCATAGTTTCACAAATCGTGAAACTATATTTATCAGATCGTTAACTATAGTTAACGGTTTGTAAACTTTAGTTTACAAATCGTGAAACTGTATTTATCAGATAATCTATGTTTTGCAATCGCAAATGATTGTTTTCAGTGTTAAGTATAGTTTACGGTTGTGAAACATAGATTATCGCGTTAACTATTGTTTACGGCTGTAAAATATATATTAACGTTGTTAACTATAGTTTACAGTCCGTAAACTATAGTTTACAACCGATAAACCTAGTTTATCGACTGTGAAACTATGTTTAGCTCATTTTTGTGAATTTGGCGTGCCATACCTATGTATTGTATAAGAGTGTCTACTTACATACAAGAAAATTGAAGGATGGCGCCAACATTAACTTTGCCGTTACGAACAACACTGTCGTTCTGTCGTTCTTGACAACAGACGAGAATTTGGCCACCTAATGGCGATAAGTTTGGGCGGAAGTAGTAATATTGTAACGTGCGGGACCCGAGCGATCTAACTTGGGCCCGTACTTGGTTATGCCCAAGTCTTATGAGGACAATATGGAATGCAAAATATACAGATTATAAGAAATGCAATATATACAAATACGGACGACACTTGCCTAGTGTCAAGTTGAAGCAATATTTACAAATACAAAGGACACTTGCCTAGTGTATAATTAAACGATATGTACAGAAACCCTGCCACTTGGCTATACGAACGCCACTTGCCACTTGGCTATACCAATGCCGATTGCAACTTGGCTGTACCAACGCCAATTGCCACATGGCTAAACAAATGCCACGTGGTTACACTATATATATACCACTTCGTACTAACCCGTCAACTGGCTAAGACACGTTCGATATACGATATATCTGTTATACTAATTACTTTCACAGTTGTAATTATTAGCCTTTGTCGCATATCTGCGGTGATTTTCTTTGATCTTTCTGTGGTGATATATCCCATATCACATATGCGATAATACTTTCCACGCCCCTTCATATATCACTGCAGGAGGCAGAAATCAGGTCATGAGAAAAAAAACTGATTTTATTTCACAAGTTCATAACCACAGAAAAATGAACATGTATAGCTATTTCTTAGCCTTTAACTAAATTAAAATACATGTATTTAACTCGGTTGAAAGTTCCCAGTCGTTCAAAAGATTAATCCATTTGGAAAATTTGAAAGTTACGGTAAATTCTCCAAACTTTTTATCGTTAAACTCCTAGCTATTTGTTTCTGTAATTTAATATATGTTGAGTGCCTGGCACAAAAATAAATTGTCAAAATATTCAAACTCACTTAAAAACTCAAAGTCAAATTCACTAAGAACGTCCGACATGTTGGAGAGCTAGCTTGAAATGAATCTTTTTTTTATTATTGAATTTTGACACTCTCAATGAAATTTACGTCATCAGACATGCGACAAGTTGCTTACATCATAGATGCCTCGTACTATTGGTTATATCGTTTTCATGGGGCGTGGAAATCTCGGGCGCTCCGCGCCCTCGATTTCCACGCCCCATGAAAACGATATAATCAATACTACTCGGCTTCTATGATGTTACCTATACATACTTAGACTTACAATAGTCACTGACAATATTTCTACTACCGACAATTTGGTTTCAAACGTACGACCACAAAGCCACTAACCATCTGCCTACTTATATGATCTATATGTCAATGATTATAAGTGCAAGAAAACACATCTGTCAATTTCCGAGCATACCTTGCTCAACTTAACCAAAGTTATGTTTTTATTGTATTTTTATCTATATAATATCCTTTGTTGTAAAGTCATTTAATCAAATAACCTGTTAATTACACTATTTACAATATTTATTGATTAAAGCATTGTAACAAAAGGAAGATAACTCTAAACCGTTTCAATATTACCTCCCCTTTTTCCAGGTAGGAAACGATTCTACAATGGTTTAAACTTTGCAACTTTAAGTTCACGTCTATACGTTTACATGTCAACAAACTGGACATAAACTTACATTAAATTATGGAATTTGTGGTTTTGATTTGTGATGTTGCATGTTATTGGGTAAGGGAGAAAAGACGGGGGGGGGGGGGGGGGAATGATCGGTGATTAAACGTCAACGGATAAACTGTTTTGTCGATAAACAAATAAATTTAATATGCTAGAACTCCTTTGTACATAAATACAAGTCGTTTGTCTTGCGTTACAATGTCAGTGAACTTTCTAACAAAGCAATCAAGGGAAGGGTATAAATTTAGGGTATAACACTATTAAAAAACCCATTCCAGCTTTAAAGATCTACACAAGATAGGAAATATTTTTTACCAAAACAAATCCATATAGAAATAAGTAATTAACGAAATGTGTTGGACCCCCCACCCCACCTCCCGCCCTAAAAAAAAAGTAATAAGGAGGCTTCATCAAAAAGAGTCTGCAATGACCTCCATCCCCTCACATTTCCATTTTGATATCATATCAGACACCCTTATTGTTAAAATTACTGCTCGCGTAAGATGATATGCTTTATGTTACTTACAATTTTTGTTTGTATCCGCTTCTAAAATATTCTTTATCCACACAGTTTGAAGAATGGCGCCAACATTAACTTCTTGGTCGCGAAGAATATTGGTTGATCTTGACAACAGACGAGCGCCACCTATTGGTAAAATAGCTCAATTTATCTCCCTTTCCTGACGCTCTCCAGACATGAGAAGAGCATAAATAGTCATACTCTTCAAGTTCAAGGCCGAGTAATAAAGCCACATTGAAATTTGGCGCTACATCCTCATAATCTTATAGCGATGTCAAAGAAAGGAAGTAAAGATTCCCAAAGATCGGATACGCTACAAAAGGCATATCTTTTATGTCTATTCTTTTTTCATGGCCAGGGATTGATGCGCTACAAAGAAAGGGTCTATTTATTTTACGACACGGTCTTAGTTCAGATGAAATCGCGAGTACAGCATGACATATGGGATATCCTTTGTTGTAAACAAAATAAAATTTTACTCTCGCTATACTATTGAAGATAAGTTCTATTTCGAAAGATTCCTTTATCGCGAAGAAGATTCAGGGTGATACATATTTCATTATTTGATGTATGAGGTCAAGATTTCATTATTTTTTTCCCGAATTTGTTCTACGGTGTTAACAACTCCATTACAATCACTAGATTTAGCCACGTAGGTAGAATACTAGAATTATCTACGTAGCTTTATTTACCTACCCCAGGTAGCTTTATTTAGCTATTTCAATGCAGTTTTTCTAAATTTTTCTGTGTTATTAAAAAGAGACAAAAAATCAAAAGTCAGTGACTAGTTATAATATTATACTAGGGAGGTGTAAAAAAATTATCCAAAGCAGAGATAGTTTATACAGTGCTGTGTTTGGACAATTTAGAGAAAAACATGTAATTCCATTGTATGGCTAACTGTCCTCTCTCTTGTGTGCGGTGAGGCATGGCTGAGTATGATTACTTCACATTGTGCTGAATAATTACCGACCTATTATCATGTTAACCAGAACGGAACTTCTTTTCATTTCATTAAAGGAGTAACTGTTTTAATTGTCTTACATAGCCCCAAAACTTTCGGAAATTTGACTGCAATTGTGCAGAAAAAGACATTTCTTCAAGAGTGATTATTTCATGAATTGTTTTCAGATGAGTTCAAAGTTGAAAATGATCACTGCATCAAAATGAGATTTTCTGCACATCCTAAGAAAGTGCATTTTTACAGAAATAAATTGATTTGGTAGCTAAATAAAGCTACCTCAGATAGGTAAATAAATCTAAGTAGGTAAATCAAGCTACATAGCTAAATCTAGTGATTGTACTGGACCTGGTTAATATTAAAGTTATGAGATAATTCTATCAGGCAGCTCACTTCAATGATCTGCAGCTGTAAAGCATAATGTACTTCAACTATCTACAAATCTATCTATAAATTAATCTTATGAAGAAACTGTCTGTTCATGATTAAACATTTTCTGTTTCAATTTTACTGTCCTGCTCAAAGCCTTGAGGATGTATATGTAGCATAGGCCAAGCTGCGGGGGAGTCCGCTCACACTGCCGAGGGACTACACTTTTATTGTCCGATTGGTTCTTTCCTTAGATTTTCATCTTTCCTCAATATTGTGCTGCATAATTAATAAGTCCATATAAAAGTTCACTTATTTATTTACATATATATCTACACACAATATTTACACACTTGCACACAAAGTCAATGCACACTTCACATTAGAAACAATGGTAAAATACAGGGCTGGGACGATACAACTTTTTCTACATTGATACTTATGATATTTGAGCCATGATACATATCATATTGATTTGTTAAATTGGTTATAAAATCTTTTTTTGCATTGAAATAAACACAAAAAAATTTCTTGGCAAATATGAATAAATTATTCAAAAGAGTTGTTTTAATGTTGTAAAAACAAAATATTTTACTTATGTTATGTAAATTATTATTTATTTCATATCTATATTTATATTTAACTTATTTGTTTTATATATTAAACCCCAAATGTTAAATAAATAAAGAAAAACAGAAATCAGAATTTTTTTTGTTATATTTCGATATTTCTTCATATGTATCAATATTTGTATCAGCCTCACACAGAATCGATATCATATTATCAATATTTCGATATATCATCCCAGCCCTAGAAAATTAATCCAGTTGAAATATATAAAAATCCAAGAATCCCGCAATCCACTATAAATCCATTTTGATTTCTAAAACTAGCATTATAACAACACAACTGCTGAAACTTTATCAAATAACAACTTTTCTTCAACTACTCCAAATGATAAAATTGGTTCATTTGTATACTGTAAATCACTTTTTATTCGCGAGAACTTTATTTTCGTTTAATTACGCGAAGGGGTATGCTCACGAAAATTTCATTCTCGCGTATAATTGAATTCCTTAAGATTATATAGGGCATTGACCACAATTCGTGAAAATTTTGTCTCGTTAATAACGAGTCAATGACTAGCTCGCGAAAATTAAGTGATCTACAGTAGTAAACTGTCGAGCCTCCACAATGAAAATGGGGAGTGAAAACTTTACCTCCTCTAAGTGGGGAGGCAATACATAAAATTATACAATGACAACCTGTGACTAACTAATTATCACTATAATCAAAGGGCAATAAACTGATCTTTTTTACTAAAAGATAAGATACAGCTAAATGGGAAATTAATAACAAGTAGCTAACAATCCGGAATCTGACAATCAACAATTATAAATTAATTTGCTACATATACATGTATTATATTGCTCTGCTTTTCAATAAAACCTCTATAAAGCATTTATGTTAAACACTTAATTTGAGCATTAATTTTTTCATCTTCTTCTATTTTCCAGGTTAAAGAGTTCAAGGACAACTTCAAAAAAGAGGTGCTATTTTATCAGATAACATATTATTAGATAGTACATTTATTAACATATGCACAAACCTTTGTAATTCGTAAAATAAGACAGATATATATAAGAGGGTTGTCCCTAAAAGTGGTAGACAATGTTTATAGCTTTTTAAAAATGCAACCAATACAAACCAAATTTTGCATAGACATACATGTAATATATTGAATGTTCTTTAGAATTGATATACATATATATCCTTCATATTAATTATATTGGGGAGATATATATGAAGGCCAGCATGGTGTGTCGGGGCACGAACAAATTTCGGAATAATTTATGCTTATGACTATTGCATTTGCTTTTATTTCTTTCACACTGTGTAAAACATTGGACTCAAATTTAAATCAGTGAAACCAGAATCAAAATCTTGATATCATGTCAAATTTTCCTATGAATAGCTTTAGAAACAGACGATTGGTGTCATGATTTTAAAAGTGTTGTTGGAATTGAGTTTGATTAAAATGACGTCGTCAAACGCGTAACCGGTGCACAGAGATGTGATAAATTGTTTTGGATATTGTTTATATATATCAGAGATGGGAAGAAAGGTACAGGACTAACATTTCACACTATATTATTATAGAGAAGTTATTTTTAAATGGTATGAAATTCAATGATAGTTTTTTCCTATATATATATTATATATATATATATATATATATATATATATACTGATAAATAGTTACCGCATGTAAGAAGTGGAGTACTGTTTGTTAAACGCAGACAGTAGGGAACATTCTGTTCCACAAACGACGTTTTTTTTTTTTTTTTTTTTACATACAATACACAGTCCACACGGTGACTAAATATATCGACTGGGACATTAGGAAATATTATTGGGATGTGAACAGCGTGTGTAGCAGAAAAAGAGATCATGACATTATAGGAGACGTAAATTAAAGTACACTTGCTTTCATGCGTTGATGTACACTTACATGCTTTCTTTATATTTTCATAATTTTCTTATTAAATGTGATATTATCATGAAACTTGAAATGCATGATCATAAAATGTTACTCTTTGCTATGATAAGAAAAGAAATTTAATTTAGCAAAAAGAAACTAAACTTTTTTCCCTGTCTACGACTTTTTAGGACAATTAACCCCGTACATTGCAAAATGAAGAGATTTTTTTCTTCTAATTTTAAAAATTTCTATGTTTTCAGGGTGATCACTTAGTTCAGGATGTGTTTCCAGCAAAAATATTAGAATTAGAAGAACTGTATCAGGTAGAGGAACTATACAAACTTGATTTCATTATTTTTTTTGTATTTTTTTTTATCAGCTAAAGGTTTTCTATCTTATCATGCAGGTTTATTAATTATTGAAACATTTTGACTTTTAAACATGTTAAAATTGTTAATTGCATAGCGTTAACTTTTGCACCAGGAGGTAGAACATATTTATTAAAAAATTGAACATTTTGATACATTTGTTAATGACTACATGGACATGTATGAGACCTAGAATGATCACACTTTGTCTGCTGATCATCTTGGGTATACAGTTTAAATGTGATGGTTAAAATTTAGACACTTTGACCTTTAATTAATAAAGAAGATAATGCCAAACATTTAAAACCCTGTTTAGCTCATAACAGGAAAAGTATTTTGCTTTGAGTACTCAAACTTGCACAGATAAATATGCATGTAAAGTAGATGGAACTTCTCTCACATTGTATATATAATATGGTCATTATGGCCCTCAGTTGAGATGATTTGACCAATTATAGACCGAGGCAAAATTTTTGCCAGTGTCATCATATTAGTATTTTGATTATGTTCACATTTCCACAAAGCAGTGGGATTCTTCTTCTTTCACAATGCAATAAACAAGCTGCAGATTGGGTGTTTGTGCCATGACCATTTGAGAAACTTCATATTTAAGGAATGAAGCTTATTTCAACTTATGTTATCCGATATAACATAACTTGAGGCAGTTTACGCTTTATAAACCGTGAAGCGGTTTATAAATAAGCGTAAACTGCCCCGAGTTTTGTTATATCGGATAACATAAGTTGAAATAAGCTTCATTTCTTATAATTTAATTTCAATGTAGACAATGAGACAATATTTCCTCCAGAAAAAGGCTTCAAAGTGAGCATTATTTTAAAAGTAACGTCAAGCGGAGTGATACGTTTTTGACGTAACTCATTGTGACGTAGGCAAGTTATGTTATACGAAATGGAAAAAACGTTTAACCAATCAAATGACGCGTTACAACTGAAATTAAATTATAATCTTATAATGTTTAAGTCTA
>NW_026941545.1:0-13197 GCF_032062105.1 Saccostrea cuccullata
CTTTAATTTTTCAAATAAGACAGGTGTTCTTGAACAAAATGAAAAAAACAAACAAATTTGTTATTTATTTTCTTTGCAAATGAGTGGTTAGAGCGTCTGGTTTAGATTCGCAAGGTAAGGAGTTCATCTTTACGTCGCGGGTTCGAATCCTACTGTGGTATATGGAGACCGGTCCTTTGGATGAGACCGTATAAACCGAGGTCCCGTGTCGCAGTAGATGTTGGCACTAAAAAGACCCCCCCCCTGCTCAAAAAAAATTTGTTGTTCAATTTGTGAACGTTCTAATTGTATTTTTTTTTGACATTTGTATCTCATTTCAGAGGAATATATGACATTGATATACATGTACATGTAGTCAATGTTGTCTTAAATTGATCTTAGTTGTCAAACGTGTTCCACAAGGATTAGTTTTTGGCCATTTACTTTTCTGATAATGTGCAGAAAAACATGGGTTCATTTGTTTGGAGATGATATCTCGTTACAATCTTCATGATATGAAACATATATTGAATCATGATTATCATATAAATCTAAGAAGTCGACATATTTTATGACAAAACTTGAAAAATTTGATATTGCGATGCGTGTGTTGAAATACCTGATATAAATTACAATCTACATATTGCTATAGTTATAGTACTCTGTGAAAAAGCATTTCTTTTAGTGAAGAAAAAAATATGTAATTATATAAATATATTTATTTTACAATTATTAAATGATGTTGTGGGTTATAAATAAACATAGAATTATTTTCTATTTCAATCAATTTATATGGAAAAAGTCTTTTAACAAAGAAAGGGTTTAACAAAGAAAAAATTCCTTTTTCTTTTTAATGAAAAAAAAATAAATTATATGAAAATTTATTTGAATATATATTAAGTCAAGAAAAATTAGTATGGCATATTTCTGGATATATTCTTTGAGGTAGGTGGTGAAACAATACTTTTGTTTGCAGTCCTTTGATTTTGCTGTAGAACTTTGTAAACAAAGGTCAAAAGTTCTTTAAACAATACAGAATTGGAGAAGAGCAAATACGGACGTACAAAACAAGAGAGGTGGGACCAGGTGCAATGCAGAAGTGATCATCCCCTGCCTACCGGTCACACCCACCGTGTGCTCCAAGTCATGATCGGAAAATAAAGGAAGAATATGTCGACCATTCAGTGTGTATTTAATGACCAACATTTGACTCAATGATAAATTGTATTTGCAGACAAGGTCATTGTATTGAACTTACAAAACGATGACTTTAAATAAAACTGCTTGTATTCTTGTTTCATCAACTTCTTTGTAGATAATTTACCTCGTTCTAAAAATTGTACATACTTAAAGGTGGTTCCTTTGTATCGAATCACCTTAGAGATGTAAACCCCATATTCAGGTGATGAAGGTATATTGCTGTAAAAGTAAGGGGGGCTGACGATTGAAAAGTTTTAGCCATCACGTTAATCATAAAGCTTGGTTGTTAGATTACCATTGACACTCTTTGAAGTAAAATATCCAAATATGAAACAGATGTGTCAGATCGTGATAAATAAGTTTTCGTATAAAATCATACCTACTTATATGTATCATGTAATATTTTCATAAATAATTAAAATCAATAATATTCTGCGATCAGCTACAGCAATGATTCATCTACAGTATTTACTGTCAAAATGAGCTTAAGGGGAAGTGAAGCTTTTGTCAAAATCAAAATTTTGGCCCAAGACCATAAACTAAGAACAGACAAGTTAATTCAAAATTTTGATTAAAAGCTATATCTCGAGTTTTATTTAATATATTTAAAATGTTGTGTAATTTTTTAATTCAAATATTTGATGAAAATTTTGATTTTTTCTCTATTTTTCTTTGTCTTCTTCTCATCATATTTCCCAATACACTGACATTTAAATACCAATGAATTACCAATGAAATACCAATGAAAATTCCAAGGACGTCATAACTAAAGATTTCATTAAAGAACTAATATCAAGAACTCTTTTTTTATATCAGAAAAAGACCCCCCAAAAACGGCGCCTAATAGGTAAACTGTATCTGATATATCATACCATCTTCGGCTTGAGCATGTATCTCTTATCCAAGAAAAATACTGAAAATATAGAAGACAGCATGTTCATTTGATGTTAGAAGAAAATGTTAGAAGAAAACGAAAAATAACAATTTAATTTCTGTTGTAACACGTCATTTTATTGGATAAAAGATTTAGTTTATCTCATATAACATGAGCTGCTTACGTCACAATGATTTGAGTCAAAAACGAATTACTAGTACTCTGACTGCTTGACGTTACTTTTAAATATGCTCAATTTGAAACCATTTTTGGAGAAAGTTATATTGACGTATTGTCCACAATGAAATTAAATTATAAGTAATGAATCTTACTTTAACCTATGTTACTAGTATGTATACGATATAGCATAACTTGGGACAGTTTACACTTTTTTTTTTATCCAAACCGCTTCTCGGTTTCTAAAACGTAAACTGTGTCAAGTTATGCTATATATACATGAATCGTATAATTTAGGTTAAAATAAGCTTCATTCCTTAAATACATATGTACTTGGTAGAGACTTTATGAGCTAATACATGAAAAATGCATGAATTTTTGTGTAACTGACTGATCATCCATGATTACATCAACTCAAAAGGCGTGAATATCTATGATTGTCCTAAATCTCTAACTCAATAAACATACAAAAAATCAAAATAAAAATTATCAACATGTATATCCCTTATTTTATTGATATACATGTCCATATAGTAATTAAATGTAAATATGTACATTCAAAGACACTTTTTTTAAAATATTTAAATAATTGCAATTACTACATGTATTTAAAGTTATAATACATGTAATCTTCGATGTATTTTATATTTATGATACCTGTTACATGTAACATAAAATCAAACACAACATTTTTGACATTCCTTTAAATGTTACTTTTTTGATTCTTAATAAAAATAACAAACAAGCTCGTGAATTTGTTTCTAAGTTGTTATTGCCCCTAACAACATGCCTATGACCACTAGAAAGGTTTTTCTAATCTATTAGCAATTGTGTACCTCCGTACATAATAAGGTTCAAATGTCAAAGTAAACCATCAACTGTAAAAGTCAATGCTTCTCACAAAAGCTTATTTGTATGAAAAACATAAGTCAGCACTGACTTGATATGATTGTTTTAGTCCTCGTGTCGACATATGAACTTGCTAAAGGGTGACTTTAAACGAGCCTGTTGATATTCTTGTTTCATCAACTTGTTTGCCAGCAGCTTGCATTGTTTAAGTAATTTTCCTATGATGAGCATATTCTTGCGTATCGAATCAACTGAGAAACATAAAGCTCATATGCATCTGATTAGGGTTAATTGATACATACGGAAGTTGACCAATGAAAAGTTGGAAGTCACCAAGTTTATCGTAAAGCTGTTATTAGGTTAGATAACCACTTACATATTTGTTAAGTAAGATATTCAAAAATGAAACAGGTGGCAGAATCCATGGTATCTTTTATTTCAACCCCACTGGGATATACCGGGTCTACATATTAATTAAAAAATTAAAGTAACTATTGTTAATTGATAATACGTTGTCGATTTATTGGAAGCCACAGCACTGATTAGTGTCCATATATATGAAGTTTTGAATAAATAGCTTAGAGACTCATATCTGAGACTGACGAACCCAATTTTGGGGTGCATCACGGAAAGCAGTTGAAGCTATGTTGTAGAGTAAGGTTTTCCTCTTAGCACGAGTACCCCCCCCATCGTCGGATACCCACGGGTGATGTCATCTTTACTCATCTCTTATAAATAAAGACGAGATAGCCTGTAGGTTTCCGACGATGGAGTATCCCGTTATCTGTGCTCTTAAGTTACTTAAAGGGGCATGGACACAGCTTCCATTGAATTTTTTTTAAAACCAATTTTAATGTTTATTATTCCCACCTATGTCATCATCTAATGATTAGCAAAAATTTGAGCATAATTTGTTGATTATCAAACGAGATACAGAAGTTAAAATTCTTCATAATGTAAACAAGGCTCGTGCCTTGTTTTTGTTTACATATAGAAAATATCATATTTATAACAAAATGAAATTCAGCAAATCAATAAGAAACTGACGAATCATACTCAAAATTAACTTTTTTTATTTAAACTATCTACTTTGAACGAACATTAATTAGAATATTAACCTATCCAAAATGTTGTTCCTCTTTCCCCTCTTACATAAATACAGCCGAGATACATGTGTATTATTGAGTGAGGAATAGCTCTGTGGGAAACCGCACTCTAAAACATGTATAGAGAAAATTCCAACTGACAAATTTTGTGAAAGAAAAATCTACTCAATGGCCTCTTATCTGCGGGAATCTTACACTAGAGCAGGTTCTTCTTGGAAGATATTTCAGAGGGGGGAAACTTAATTACTTTGGTACAAACACACCCACCCTAAAGCACAAAAAACTCAACCCCCTCCTCTTATCTCCCACAAAGAAAATAACATTTCCGATGACCTTCTTGTATAATTTAGAAGAGTACGTTTGTCTTAAATTTGGTTTAATTTTAAAGTCAATCTACTGAACTAAAGGTAAAACCTTTAAAAAATATTTTTGAAAACTTCAATACTACATATACATGATATATTAATATGATAATTCGAAGAACATTTCATCCCCAGGGAGAAGATTATTACTCTGTAACCGTGGCTTGGTTATTACTTTGCAGCCCTTAAGTAAGTTGACTTTTAGTATTTTTAGCTATTGACGTAAAGGTTTATAATTAATTTAAGGATTTTATCTCAAAGGTCAGGGTAGCTACTATAGAGTCTGTTTTAATTCAAATTTCTTTAAATTGTTTTTAATAAATGAATTTGAATTATTACAGTTGTTATGGGTCAGAATAACCCTAAATGCCAGCAAAGATCAATCACACAGTTTAAACTTAACAATAATTTATTTACAGTAATATACAAATCATTAAGTACAAACTTAGCAAAAATCTAAAAATACATACATCAGAGTGTCCGTTGCTGCACACAATGTCCCAGTGAAATTATATCCCAGTAATACCTCAATGATGCTTATACGACAATGTATCCACAATTATTTATGCATCGAATTGACAGGGTATTTATACAGTATCATAAATCTAGAATATTCTAGAAATTGTAAATACATGATATTCCTGGAAAGTTCTGGACATGAATAAAGTTCAAGAATGTTCTAGAAAAAATGACCAAACATAATGACCACTCTGGAATGTTCAAGAAACTTAATGTTACTAATAATATACAAGATGAAACAATACAAATACAACACATCTCACAACACCTCCCCCCTTAAAAAGTTTGAATGTCAATGAAAACGTAGTATTAAAATAAAATTTATGTACATTAATACAAAATCTAATTTGTTCATGATACTCTGGACAAGGCATCTGCAATAATATTGTCTTTGCCTTTGATATGCTTAATTGTTATGTTGTATTCTTGTAACAACAAACTCCATCTAGTCAGTCTTTGATTCTTGTTTGACAATTTATGCAAAAATGTCAGGGGGTTGTGATCCGTATATGCAAGAATTGGATGCAAAGTAACATTCAGATAAACATCAAAATGCTGTAAGGCTAACAACAAAGCAAGGCATTCCTTTTCAATGGTGGAATACTTTTGTTGACATTTTGTAAGTTTCTTTGAAAAATAAGAAACAACTCTATCTACATTATCACTATGTTCTTGAAACAAAGCTGCCCCGATTCCAACATCACTAGCATCAACAGTAAGCTTAAATTGCTTAGAAAAATCTGGAGTTGACAGAACTGGGTTGCTCATAAGGACAGATTTGATAATGAAAGGATTTTTCACAGTCCTTTGTCCATTCAAAGTTAACCCTCTTATGCAAAAGATTTGTAAGTGGACTAACTACTGAGGAAAAATTTGGACAAAATTTTCTGTAAAACCCAGCCATGCCCAAAAACCTCATTAATTCTTTCTTGTTTGTAGGAATCGGGAACTTTGAAATAGCTTCCACTTTAGCCATAATGGGTGTAACATAACCTTGACCTACTTTATGACCTAAATACTCTACATAGGCATGACAAAATTCGCTCTTCTCAAGGTTCACAGTTAAGTTTGCTTTAGCTAAAATGTCAAATAAAGCACGCATGATTCGGAGATGTTCGTCCCATGTGTCACTGTATATGATGACATCATCAATGTAGGCCTCGCATCCCTCAAGGTCTTGAAGAAGGGAGTGAATCATCCTTTGGAATGTAGCTGGTGCGTTTTTCATGCCAAAAGGCATTACTTTATACTGGTAAAGTCCATCTGGTGTAGCAAAAGCAGATATTTCTTTTGCTCTTTCTGTTAACGGCACTTGCCAGTAGCCTTTCAACAGGTCAAATTTACTGACAAATTTGGCGTTTCCAATGCTGTCAATACAGTCATCAATTCTAGGTATTGGATATGAATCAGTTTTGGTAACAGAATTCACCTTTCTAAAGTCTGTACATAATCGGTAGGAACCGTCCTGTTTTGGTACAAGAATACACGGTGAGCTCCAATTACTTTTAGTAGGTTCAACAATGTCATTGTCCAACATATACTGCACTTCCCTTCTTAGGTACTGCAATTTTATTGGATTAAGACGGTACGGATGTTGTTTGATAGGCAGGGCGTCACCAACTATAACATCATGACAAGCTGCATTTGTTTTCTTTGGAACATCCGAAAAGATTTGATGATACTCATTCGTCAAGTTTTTAACTTGTTCTTTTTGGTGAATGTTCAAATGTCCAAGTTTGGAATCAAAATCAGCCAAAATTTCTGAGTTTTTCAAGCGGACACTCTGATTACAATCTTTCTCATTCATCTCTACACTCGTATCACTCTCAATACAATTTTGAACAGTCTTAGCGTTGGCTAAAGTGGAAACTGCTTTTACAGAATTTCGGTCACACCTTTCAAAATACTCTTTTAACATGTTAATGTGACAAACCCGTTTCTCTTTACGTCGACCTGGTGTCTTAACTACATAGTTTACATCACTGATCTTGCTTTCAATTTCATAAGGGCCATAAAATCTGGCTTGTAAAGGATGACCAGGAATAGGTAAAAATACAAGAACCTTATCACCTGGCTTAAACACCCTATTTCTGGCATCTTTGTCATACCACATTTTCATTTTCATCTGAGAATTCTTCAAATTTTCTTGTGCTAATTTACAAGCATTGTAAAGTTTTTCTTTGAAATCAGACACATAATCTAAAAGATTAAGATCACCAGTCTCAGTCAGCCACTTTTCCTTCAACAATTTCAAAGGACCTCTAACTGCATGACCAAACACCAATTCAAAAGGACTGAACCCAAGAGACTCCTGGACTGCTTCTCGTGCAGCAAATAGTACAAGATGAACCCCATCATCCCAGTCTTTCTCATACTGATAACAATAGGTCTTCAGCATTGTTTTTAAGGTCTGGTGAAAACGTTCTAGCGCCCCCTGGGACTCAGGATGATAAGCAGTTGATCTATATTGCCTTATACCCAACTCATGCATGACTTGCTGGAACAACCCCGACATAAAATTTGAGCCTTGATCCGACTGAATTGCCTTTGGTGCTCCTACAAAACTGAAAAACTTGGTTAGGGCCTTAACTATGCTCTTTGCCTTTATATTCCTAAGAGGTATGGCTTCAGGAAACCGAGTGGATGTACACATAATGGTAAGTAAATACTGGTTTCCAGATCTAGTCCTAGGCAAAGGTCCTACACAATCCACCAACACTCGACTAAACGGTTCTTCAAAAGCTGGAATGGGTTGGAGAGGAGCAGATGGTATCTTCTGATTTGGTTTACCTACCATCTGACAGACATGGCATGACTTGCAAAACTCAGAAACGTCCTTTCTTAGCTTAGGCCAATAAAAATGACTCAAAATCCTATTATAAGTCTTATTGACACCTAAATGACCTGCCATAGGTGTATCGTGAGCTAAACTCATGACATCTCGACGATAAGCAGCTGGGACCACTATCTGGTGAACAACACGCCACACTTCATCTGGAGAAGCGTCAGGTGGTCGCCATTTTCGCATAAGGATGCCATCTTTCATATAAAAGCATTCTCCAACTTTAATAGCCTCTTCTGGTGGAAGTGCCCTCTTACTAAGTTGAATGATATCTGGGTCTTTATTTTGTTCAGAGAGGAAATGTTCTCGGCTGAGGATGTCCTTGCCTTGGCTAACATCATCCTCACCACCAAATTTTGGTAAAAATTCTTTCTTCTCTTGCTTCTTGATATTGTGTGGTTCCATGCTTGTTTGAGTGCCATCAAGGTCAGATAAGAAAGTGTCATTCAAATCAATATCAACAGAGGAATTCGTCTCGTCAAAGGCTTGAGTATGGTCTGCCTCCATTTCTCGTCTTCTGGCCATCGCTCTAGTAACAGCACAGGCTGGATAAATGTCATCATCTTCATCATCGCACATAACATCTGGAGTGATTTTCTCACAAACTATAGGATCTGGTACAACTTTTCCACCAGCTAAATCGTTGCCTAGCAACAAAGAAATGCCTGGAACGGGAAGAGTAGGTCGAACACCTACGATAACAGGTCCAGTAACTAAATCTGACTTCAAACTAATTCTATGCAGGGGAACATCAATGACACCTAGCTCCACACCCTGTAATAAAACTGACCCACCAGTAGAAGTCTGCTCAGACAAAGGAAGCACGCCCTCTAACAATAACGTCTGTGCAGCACCAGTATCTCTCAAAATCTGGACAGGTTTTATTTCGCTAGAGTCACCGAGTGAAACAAATCCCTGAGATATAAAGGGCTTATAATCCTCCATAGAATCAATAGAACTGGACTGTGAACCCTGGACATCAGGAGTGTCAGAACAAATCGAAACTAAGGCTTCTCTATCACCTCTAACTGCCGCACAAGCGTGTGGTTGAGTTTTATCAAAATCATTTTTTCTCTTAAGTTTAAAGCATTCACTGATCAGATGACCCTTTTTCTTACAATAACTACAAGTAGGAAGCGACCCTATTCCAGAAGATCCTTCAAAACGTCCTGGACCGGACTTAGAACCACCTTGGGATGGAGACTGGGAACTTGTGAAAGACTGAGACCCTGAACCACTCTTTTTATATGTGTCTGAATTGGTAGAATTGCTGCTAGTCTGAGATCTTGATACAAAATTCTTTTTATGAGATAGAGCATAAGTATCAGATATGACTGCTGCCTCTTCAAGAGTTTTCACATTCTTATCTTCTAAATGTGTTTTCAAATCTTGAGAAACACATTCCTTAAACTCTTCTACCAGGATGACTTGGCGCAAATTAGCAAAGGTTTTATCAAGTTTCTTAGATCTAAACCAGTGATCGAATAAATCTTCTTTCTCTCGTGAAAATTCAACAAATGTTTGATTATCAAACTTCCTATACTTTCTGAATTTTTGTCTATATGCTTCAGGTACTAATTCATATGCTTTTAATATTGCTGCTTTGACCTTCTCATAGTCTGAACTCTCAGCTACCCCTAGTGCAGAGTATACCTCAGCTGCTTTGCCAACCAGTACACTTTGTAACATTGTTGACCAAACGTGTTGTGGCCATTTAAGATTTTCTGCGACTTTCTCGAATTGGGGAAAATATTTGTCTACAGATTTTTCTTGAAATTTTGGAACTAATCTGATATTTTTTGCTGCGTCAAATTCATTCTTGACAAATGACGGTTCTGGTTGGTTTTGTAATTTTAATTTCTCTAATTCAAAGTTCATTTCACGCTCTCTTTCTCGCTCTTCTCTTTCTGCTGCTAATTTGTCTAATTCAAATTTTCGTTCACGCTCTCGTTCTTCTCTTTCTCTATCTCTTTCTCGCTCTTCTCTTTCAAATCGCATTTTCTCTAACTCTAATTGAAACTGATAGTCTGTCATTTTGTAAGAGCCTAACTCTGATCTATCTGGAAGATCGTATTTTTCAAAGATGTTTTCTTCTACTAGTTTGTTTGCAACCTTAATTCTAATGTCTTGCTTTCTCTGAGAGGATTTAACATCTAACCCAAAATGCAAACCTAATGCGATCAAGTCATCCTTTTTTAACGTATCAAAATCCTGAACACTTGGCGAACTAAGAAAGTTTGTGACCGAAAATACCATGTTGATTTTTGCTGGCTTATAGTCAAATTTAACAATTTAATTAACAAAATTCTGACAATGAACTGCAAAAGTGCAAGAAATTCTTGATCCCGGACGAGCCCCCAATTCTGTTATGGATCAGAATAACCCTAAATGCCAGCAAAGATCAATCACACAGTTTAAACTTAACAATAATTTATTTACAGTAATATACAAATCATTAAGTACAAACTTAGCAAAAATCTAAAAATACATACATCAGAGTGTCCGTTGCTGCACACAATGTCCCAGTGAAATTATATCCCAGTAATACCTCAATGATGCTTATACGACAATGTATCCACAATTATTTATGCATCGAATTGACAGGGTATTTATACAGTATCATAAATCTAGAATATTCTAGAAATTGTAAATACATGATATTCCTGGAAAGTTCTGGACATGAATAAAGTTCAAGAATGTTCTAGAAAAAATGACCAAACATAATGACCACTCTGGAATGTTCAAGAAACTTAATGTTACTAATAATATACAAGATGAAACAATACAAATACAACACATCTCACAACACAGTCCTCTATATTAACCCAAAATATTTGGAAACATTTGAAGTGCCCAAAAAACGTGGTATCCATTCTGAACTACATCTAAAATTCAACAGTTTTAGACTCTACATTAGAGTGATATAGGAACTTTTAATTCTAGTGTATTGTTCCATGTTTTAATTAGAACATTTGTCTCCATTCTTACAGATTACTGTAGATCACTAAATTTTCGCGGCACCTTATTTTCGTGAGAAAGTCATTAACTCTTGATTAGCGATACATTATTTTCACGAATTGTGGTTATTGCTCTATATAATGTTAAGGAATACTATTATACGCGAGAATTAAATTTTCGCGAGCACTCTGTCTCGCGTAATTGCGCGAAAATAAATTTCTCGCGATAAAAAGTGATTTAGAAATGATTTAGAAAAAGGTATTGAATAAAAAAGTAAATATGTAATAACCAATGTTATCAAAAACAGACTGGGATTTTCTATAAACTTTAATGGAAACTTCTCCACAATTTTGCAACATTCTTAGAAATGGAAAACTTAATGGGGTTAAAAGAACAAAATCCTCAAAAGAAATGCATGTAGACCTCTAACGTTGACCAAACTTGCAACTTTTAAGGCATTGTATCTGGAGCATCGGATTTCACACGTAATTTGGCAGTTGAATATTGTTCAAATTTCTGTTTTAGTGCATTTCTTAGTATCGACAATCATAACAACTGCCAGATTTTAGGGGAAAAAAAGATGTTTTATAGAGGGATATGAACAAATCATTTTTCGGGTTTTCCAAAAACTACTAGTATATGGAACATACAGGGATATTAACAAATCATATTTCGGTTGTTGCAAAAGCTACTTGGAACATAGAGGGGTATTAATCAATCACATTTCGTGTGTTGCAAAAGCTACTAGTATATGAAACATAGAGTGCTGTTAACCAATCATTTATTGAATGTTGCATTCATAAGTGATGGCAGACGGATAATAAACAATTACATTTTTGGTGTTGCACACAGAGGGATAGTACACTTAAGTGATCGGTCATAGTGGGATATTTACCACTGAGCGAAACATTTATATTTTTCAGCAGCTGACGGATCATGATAAAACCATTTAAGGTCCCCATTTATATGTTGATTTTGTTCATATTTGTACATATATGGAATCTTTCACTGAATAAGAGGGAAGAGAAAAGGAGTGTTTGTCTATATCATTGTAGATTGTTATGTGTTGTTGTTATTACATAACCTTGTACTTGTTGTTGTTAGATTTCAATCCTGGCATGCATACTAATTAACACATGTAACCTGAACATCAGTCTTGTATTCTATGTTTTTGTATTTATTGATAAAATATCTGTAGGATCGGAAACAATTTCTTTGAAATTAGTTGCCCTTTCCTTCCTCAATTGGTTATCAACAACAAAATAAAAATATAAAAATACAAACCAATATGATCTATTTGAACAGAGACACATTAAACTTGTAATCAGCAAAACAAAACAAAACAAAAACAAAAACAAAATAAACAAAACAAAACACCCCCCCCCCCCCCAAAAAAAAAAGAGAAGAAACAAACACTTCTTTATGCAAAAGAGGGGTTTACCCAAAGGTCACCCAAAACTAAGTTCGTTTTCTCAATAAAATCTTTTTATATTAGATATTTGTTACTATTATTTTTTTTCAAATATTATGGTAAATGAAAAACGCCATGCTTTCATTTTTTCAAATATTATAGTAAAAGAAATACGCCATGCTTTTATTACACAGTCACAAAGGTATATTGATTGATTTAGTGTATACAGTTTAACGCCACTTTCAAGAATTTTTCACTTATATGGAGAGCCACAACTTGCCGGTGAAAATCTGCGAATTTCGTCCTGTATTCGGGACTTAGGGCCATTGAGCAGGGAGGGATCTTTTTCGTGCAAGCACCTACTGCGACATATGGGACCTCGTTTAATACGGAAGAGTCTATTACTTAACCAGTCAGGCTGACTGGTTAAGTTATAGACTCTACCGTTTAATACAGTCTCATTCGTAGGACCGGTCTCCACGTCCCACAGTTGGATTCGAACCCGCGATGTAGGGATCAACTCCTTACTTTGCGACCCTAGAGTAGACGCTCCAACTACTACGCCACGCGAGCGACACACAATAATCATATGTATATAAAATTAACATAGAGTTTCCTACATATTGGAGATTATGATATTGTACTTTCTTGACCTTTTCTTAAAAATTGTTCATTTCTGATTTATCAGGGAAAATGATTTTCTGTTATGCATTTAATTTGAAAGTTTCGTTTCTCATTAACGCTTGATGTTTCGTGAACCCATTTGATCTTAGTGATATAAGCATTTTTTAATGAAGCATTAGAAATGTATATAGTTCGAATTTTACTAAAGTTTTGCAGCGAAGAATCACAAGTACAGAAAAATAAAAAAAAAACTTAAAATGTCTCTATAAACATGTGATTAGTTAATCCCCCTTAAA
>NW_026941546.1:0-13295 GCF_032062105.1 Saccostrea cuccullata
GTTCTCAGTCGGGGTTGTTGGTTTTCACTGCGTATATTTAATACACAAATACTTGATCATTTACATTGTCTGTTTCAATAATTTCTACAAGAACGGGTCGTATACTTCTCTTAAATAAATCTATACATCACATTACCTTGATACAACTAATATGAAACCGATTTTTTGACACGATATTCACTGTAATGACTATTCGATGACTATCAACACTCTACTTTCTTCTTCCAATATGGCCGCAACGAAAAGCCTCGTTTTCAAATTAATCGTATATCGAACCCGATTCAAATACATAATTCTACAAACAAAGGGAAAAAACAAACAAACTTGAATTTACAAGTTACTTGAGGATGCTTCCATATAAATAATATAAATATGATCAATTATGCCTTTGTTATTCATGAGAAGAAGATTTTTAAAGAATTTTCCTATATATTTCTATGTAAAACATTTGGTCGGCCATTGTGGCCCCGCCCTACCCCGGGGGTCATGATTTGAACAAATTTGAATCTACACTACCTATGGATGCTTCCATATAAATATAATCAATTATGGCTTTGATATTCATGAGAAGAAGATTTTTAAAGAATTTTCCTATATATTTCTATGTAAAACTTTGGTCGGCCATTGTGGTCCCACCCTACCCCCGGGGGTCATGATTTGAACAAACTTGAATCTACATAACCTGAGGATGTTTCCATATAAATATGATCAATCATGGCTTTGTTATTCTCGAGAAGAAGATTTTTAAAGAATTTTCCTATATATTTCTATGTAAAACTTTGGTCGGCCATTGTGGTCCCGCCCTACCCCCGAGGGTCATGATTTGAACAAACTTGAATCTACACTACCTGAGGATGTTTCCCCTTAAGTTTCATCTTTCCCGGCACAGTGGTTCTTGAGAAGAAGATTTTTGAAACAAGCCATCAAATTTTAATTAATTCCCAATTATCTCCCCTTGAATGAGGGCGTGGCCCTTCATTTGAACAAATTTGAATCCCCTTTACCCAAGGATGCTTTGTGGCAAGTTTGGTTGGAATTGGCCCAGTGGTTCTTGAGAAGAAGTCGAAAATGTGAAAAGTTTACAGACAGACAGACGGACGCCGGACAAAATGTGATCAGAAAAGCTCACTTGAGCCTTCGGCTCAGGTGAGCTAAAAACCGTACAGATGACAAACACGCTTTCCGATGTTGGAATAGACACGAGGGAGTACATGCACAATCGTGCAAAAAATGAGAACGTTGATCGTGATTGAATAATTGTTATATACCGATTTCATGTTGTCAGATGCTGCATAACCACTTGAATAGCCATAATGTCATTGCTTTGGTACTGATATATAAAATTTATTCAATTCAAGTAATATAAAACAAAGAAATTCTAATATCTTCCCTTTAATATTTACTCATGTCATCCATCTGTAAACTTGTATTCCTCTTACAAATCAGTTGTTAGTTCATATTCAGAATGAGAGAGACATACTTCAAAAGAAATTTAAAAAACTAGAACAACTCCTCGAAACCCGCAAGCAAAAGGTTTGGTAGAGCGTGTTAACAGAACACTGATTAGTATGATTAAATCTTATATCAAGGGAAAACAAACAGATTGGGATCTGAACCTAGGGTGTCTTACGTTTGCCTTCAGAAGTACACCACAAGAAGCGACAAAATTTACTCCAGTGTGGTTATGCTTGGGCGAAAAGTCAGACTTCCTCTTGAAGTCTAGAGGAAGTCTTATTTGATGTCCCACGGGAAACAGGGAATTCTTTTACATTTGCTGAGTATATTTAAAATCTTAGAGTATGTACCATGCAAGTCAAATTTTTAGGAAAAATCTAGGAAACTCTTTCCGAGTACAAAAGGATAAATATGATAAACGATCTAACCTGAATCAATATAAGGCTGGTGACCTGGTTGCTATTAGAAAGTTCAAATACTGACCCGGAGAGTCACAAACTGCAGCCGAAATACTTTGGTCCTTGCTTGGTGCTACAAAAGGTTAATGATTCATTATACCGAGTGCAGATAGACAAACAATCAAGCATCAAAATTGTACATCACAACAAAATAAAACCATACTACGGAGACAGAATGCCATGGATGGTGACTGCTTTGAAGAGATTTCAGAAGTCGATTTGAATTTAATTCATAATTATCAGCAATTAATGATTATCCAGAGATGTTTCTGACTTAAATTTGCTGATTTTCCTTCTTGAGACATATTATACTACTTCACCCTAGAGATGAAAGGATTTTATTAAATTCCAAATACCTTTGTTTTACATGCAAAATTTAATGAGCTACCCATAAAACATACCATTTCCTTCACATCCATAGACTTGCTCCCCACAGATTTGATTGGTCGAACTGCTTAACGGAATGCAGCATGTACATGTGTATGTTTAGTTGAACCTATGCCTTAATAAAGAAATATATCAACTTACAAAGAAGAGCTATAAAACATATCAATACGGAATAATGTTAGAAAATAAACTTAAAACGATATTGATAAGGCCACACTTATATGAAAATTAATGATTATCCTTGAGACATATCATACTACTTCACCCTAGAGATGAAAGTATTTTATTCAATTCCAAATTCCTTTGTTTTCCATGCAAAATTTAATGAGCTACCCATAAAAACATACCATTTCCTTCACATCCATAGACTTGCTCCCCACAAATTTGACTGGTTGAACTGCTTCGCTGAATGCAGCATGTACATGTGTATCTATTATATTAGTTGAACTTATCCCTGAATAAAGAAATATATCAACTTACATATAAAGAAGAGATATCAAAAACATATCAATACTGAATAATTTTAGAAAATAAACTTGAAATTATATTGATTCTCAACCAAGAATGAAGGATGGATGTGTGAATGAATAGCAGAATTTTACAAATATCAGTCGATATCTATGTATGTATGAAGTTCTAATAAAATACATTCGTGAACATAACATTTTTATTCCAAGATCATATCGTGAAACAGACTACTTCTACGGGTTGGCAAGGGACCTTTTACAATGACAAAATAAATTTATACTTACCTAATACTTGTCTGTAAGTTTGCAGTATCGTCATGGATGTGGATAAAGCCGAGAAGAAGGGGCGAGTGTTTCAATGTAATCTTTGCGATTTCAAACAAATTAAGAAATACACTATAAAACATTATCTAAAGAGTCATGTGGCTAAAGAGGAAGTCCCCTTTACTTGCAAGTTCTGCGACTATGCAGCCTAGACGGAGAAGGAATTGATATCTCACGGCAAATGGTACGGTCCACACAAGGGGACGGACGTTCAGGTTGAGATCGTCAGAGCTTCAAAGCCTTTCGTTTGGAAGGACGATCTACTGATTAGTTGGGTACAAGATTCAATTATATTAGACCAAGTCAATCCGACGATGGAGAAGATGCACATCATGCTGTCTTACTGTATTTTAACGATGTTACTATTAGCCTGCGCTGCTGCAAAGTTGCAGTATTTTAGTGATATAATGACAATATATGAAGATGGAATAGCTCTGGGTTTTACTCCGGATGGCTATCCGATAACGTAAGGTCTTTGACTTTCGATTACTTCTATTCAACCCCTTTAATGGATCTGATCCACACGTCAGTACAGGTTGTGTATATTGCTTATGCTTCATCGTATGAGAACATCAACATCAAATCAAAAAGATCTGTAGCTGTATACATAGATGAAAGTAAATGTCCAAACGTTAGTATCTGTATTTATTTATTTATTTGAAACGATGAATTGTTGTACGAGGACTGTGATACAAAAGTGAACTTTTAGTAATCTCACATTGGATCCACAGAGTGGTGCACACCCATTGTAATTTGTTGTTTGGTCACTATTGCAGTCCTCTTTAATTTTTTTTTACTTTTACAGGAGAAGGGGGGGGGGCTGTTGAAAGTCAAGCATCTGCAGCACTCTCTTGCTCACTATATAATATGTGAATGTACTTGTGTTACTTAATTTCATTTCAGACGGGTGACAGTGTAACGTCTATGTAGACCCCCTCAGGCTGATTTCCACCATTCTATAACACATGTAAGTAATAAACTTGTCTCAATTTCTGAAAATCAATCACGAATGCAGTCCTCTTTACAGGAGGGGGTGGGGGTGACAGTCAAGCATCTGCAGCACTAACTTGCTCACTATATAATATGTGAATGTTACGTATTCCCCTCCCATTCCATGTCATCTCCATTATCAGTCCACGTTTCTATAGAAACAGAATTTCTTGGGTTTATGGTACATGTATTACTTTCCTCATACTCATTTCTGCCTTACAGTAATGTTATCATTTTTTTTTTCAATTGTCTTTAAATAATATAACATACGAGGGGTGATCAAAAAGTTCGCGAATTATCTCAATATTTACAAAACCATAACATAGATCAGAATGAAATTAGGCCCATCTATAGTCATACACATGTTCTATAAATAGCAAATGAAGAGTAATCATTTTATCCATCATTGTGAATATGTAGATGACTCCTGGCGAAAAATGGTTACCCCAGTCTTACTCGAGGAACGAACGGCTGTGAAGTCTAGCATATAACTTTAAAAATTCTTTGAAGTAAATAATAATAATTTGTACAACGTTTTTGAAGACAAAATACTTTCCAGACGTTCAATAATAAATAAGAGTGATTGTTTAAGTGAAAAGTGGAAGATGGTTCAAAAGGAATTTTGTTTTGTAGACCAGCAAAGGCAATCTGGGGAAGAGATGTGTCTGTTGTTGGGCAATTGTTAATAAAGATCGCGAAGTTACTCCTTCAAAAATAGGTTAATGTCTTAACAATTATATTAAAATAAATCCCTGAAATATTGTTTACTTTAGACTTAGATATATAAAATATAATTAAATAAAAGAACGCCCCCATTCTATATATCCATAAAGAATAAACGACGTTTCTTTTCTGACAAATGGACTGTTCTTATTATGAAAATTTACCTTCAAGGTAAGAAAAATACGACTCGGAAAAATATGTTAGAGTCTTTGAACAGACTGCTTCGGATCATGTCACGTGACCGCCTGGACCACGTGATTCGCGCATAGGCAGAGCGGTGGCAGATGCGCATTAAAATCAGAGAGGGCTACTTTAAAAAATAAGGAACACTGAACCGCAATTTTATTTGTTTTATGGAAGTTATTCAATTTGTTCGCAAACTTTTTGATCACCCCTCCTATGTCTAAATTCCTTTTCCACTTTGAAAACTGTCTTGTAAAAATATTAATTTGAGTCTTAAAGGGTGTCATCTTGTCTTTTTTGGTCTTTAAACTACACAATATTTTCATTTATTTCACTTTCCTAATCCCATTATCCATGTCTATGTATATCTTCTAAGACTTTGTCAATGGCTTCATTTTCCCCCTTCCTCTTGTTCTGTTCTTTTTTCTTATAATTTGTTAATGATTTTTTATTTAAATATCTCTCCCTTCCTTCTCTTATTTTCGATTAAAAACGCTCTACGGTGTTTTCTTGGTTCCCCTCACATGGCAGGTGTTGTCAAATGTTCTTTACTGCCTATTTAGCCACATGTTAGGTAACTTCTACTTGATGATTTTATATCTTAGTATGTTCTAGACTAAAGTAGTTATGTATATATATCTGTGTAAAAAATATAGCTGTCTTAGTCCGATATTACAACAAAGGTGAAATAGGTTGCATATTCTGTTACAGTATATTCAGTAATTCTTTGTTTACAGTGTCAGTTTTGTATTCCCTATGTGAGAAATTTAAATTATGAATTCCTTTTGTTCGGTTGTGATATTACGATTATATGTATTAATATCTAGTCCCATAGGATATTTTTTTAATGTTATTTGAATGTACAATACTCATTTATAATTCTAAATACCTTGTTGTGATTGGTGTTAGATGACTGATTCAGTGTTCATTAAAACTGTTTCATACAATTATGTATATTCTGTGCATGTCCTAGTACATATCCTTTGTTTACATGGTCAGTTTGTATTCCCGCCATTATGAATTCTTGTTCGGTTGTTACATTATATGTATTAAACTAGTCCCAGATGTTTTAATGTTATTTGAATAATACTCATTTATATTCTAAATACCTTGTGATTGGTAATTGTGTTATTTAGCAAATTATTTGGTCAATTCTAATGTATAGTCAGACCATGTTAGGCATATCCGCAATATTTGGGATCACTCTCTCAATAGTAATCGTAAGTTATCAATGAGAAATGTTTGTACTTGTGGATTTCTAGTCAAAGGTCTTGTTAGTCATAGTTACATGAATGATGTACAGTGTTTTTATTATTACACATTAATAATATTTTGTTAGGAAAAAAACTTAGGGCTGTACTATACTTTAACTAACATTACAGTAAGCTGAAGTAGCATATGTATTTATGTAGATTTACTTATACTTATATTAAGGATATGTAAATTAAGTCTGTTTATATACCAAATTAATTATAGATCATATGCACCATAGTACATGTGCCATCTAGGGTAGAGCCCCTTATAATATTTCTTATTTGTATCTTACATGACACCACTATTTGTTCACTCCATTGTTTTATGCATGTTATTTTATAATTAAGTGCAGTCATATATGTACAACTTGCTTTTCCTTTCTGTTTGTAGGTTTCCACCTTTTTTGTGTTAATAAATAATGAAATCTGAACCAACTCGTCCACAAATGGCGTCGCCGGTATTTTTCTAAAGGTGGTGGTGGATAGAAAGCAGCATCAAGATGAACAAAAAGGAAGTCAAGGCCCAGCTGGAGGCCCTGAGGGCTGAACTTGAAAAGGTCAAGCTGGAGAAGAATACAACAACAGAGGGAGGACAACAGCTTGTGTTTGCCCCAAAGCTGCGGAAAGTGGAAAAGTTCTCGGGGAAGAAAGGTCAAGGAGTATCTGTGTACGAGTTCACGGAGGAGATGACCAGAATCCTTAAAGCACGTCCTACACCGCAGGAAGAACAAGTAGATTTTGTCCTTAGTCATCTTGAGGGACCTGCAAAAGAAGAGATGCGATTTCGCCCAACAGAAGAGAAAAAGAGTCCGGAAGCTGTCCTGGAGATTCTGAAAGAAGTTTTTGGCGAACGAGCAACTGTGTCTGAACTATTATCTGAGTTCTATAACTCTAAACAATCACGAAGTCAGTCTCTACAAGACTTCTCAGTAGAATTGATGGGAAAACTCGAGCGAATTCGGAGGGTAGACAAATCCCGTGTGAAAGAAAGAGACTCTATGTTACGGGACCAGTTAGCAGAAAATGTTCATGAGCCATGGCTCCGTAGAGAACTGAAAAGAATTGTCCGCACAAATGAAACAATGACTTTTCATGACTTAAGAGAAGAAGCCATTGTCCTAGCCCAAGATCAAGAGGAACCGAAAAAGAAAACAGAAGCCACATTGTATGCAGAAAAAGCAAGTAATCATGATGACGACGTGAAAGAACTCATCAAGACTCTTAGAAACGAAATGAGTGACTTGAGGAAAGAGCTATCTGACATAAAAGGAGCACGCTCAAAGACAGTACAGTGTTACCACTGCAAAGAGAAGGGGCACATAAAGAGAAATTGCCCCAAGAAGGGAAACTAGTGGCGCCCACTGCAGAGAGCCGTGCAGTGGGTTCAACAATTGGCTCGAACAGTTATAACGTAATTGCACCTTGTCCAACAGTAGACATCACTATTAGCAATATAGACATTAAATGTTTATTAGACACTGGTTCTATGGTGAGCACTATCACAGAGTCATTTTATGATAAATATTTGTCAACTATTCCTATGATTCAAGAACAATTTATAACTCTAAGAGCAGCTAATGGACTGGATATCCCTTATATAGGATATATTGAAACGGATATAGTGGTGCATGGACACACAGTGAAAGACCGTGGAATTCTGATTGTCAAGGATGTGAGTGACAGGAAGGTACCTGGGCTTATAGGTATGAACATTATCTCGCAGTGTTGCGACCTGTTCCGGTCTGATGTCCCACATATTAACACAATCGAGGCCAAAGCAAGAGTTGGGGATGTGAAGGGCTTTGCTAGGATTTCTGCAAACGAGGATGTGTGTATTCCATCGAACTCGGTATCCTTCGTCAACGTTGTTGGACCTCATTGTAAACCTGGACGTAAACAAACTGTGTGCATCGAGCCAATAGTAAACAACATTGGGGTTATAGCATTAAACTCTGTGTGTGCCAGTGACAGACAAACTTTCCCCATCCAAGTCATGAATCCAAGGGACACTGATGTTTGGTTGAAGAAGAATAGTCGTGTGGCTCTAGTGTCTGAATGCGACGTTGACACAGCACCTCGAGCTAAAGCGGAGTTTCTGTCTACAGGAGTAAGGGAGGAAACGGTTGTACTGCATGATGACATAACTGGAGATCCACCAGCTTTTGATGCATCCTCACTTGTCCCAGAGAACATGGAATGCACTTCAGAAGAAAGACAGAAAATTTTAGACCTATTCTCAAGGAATTCTGACGTATTTGTGAAGAATGACCTGGACTTGGGATGCACTGAGACTGTTAAGCACCGTATTAATTTAACAGATGGAGAGCCTATAAGCATGCCTTACAGAAGAATACCACCAAACCAGTATCAAGAAGTTAAAAACCACATACAAAAACTTCTGGAGAAGGACATAATCCAGCCGAGCAAGAGCCCTTATGCTGCGCCCATAGTCATTGCACGCAAGAAGGACAATACCATTAGACTATGTGTGGACTACAGGAAGTTAAACCACCGCACGATTAGAGACGCCTTTCCTCTCCCACGCATTGAGGAGTCTCTTGATGCCCTTCATGGATCTACACTGTTTAGCACCATGGACCTGGCAAGTGGCTTCCATCAGATAGCAATGCATCCAGACGACCAACACAAAACTGCTTTCTCGACTCCTTTCGGTTTATATGAATATCGACGCATGCCATTTGGCCTCTGCAATTCACCAGCGAGCTTTCAAAGACTAATGCAGCAGATCTTCAGCGACACAGTTTTCCAGATTTTACTGGTTTATCTCGATGATATAGTGGTATACTCTAGGACCTTAGATGAACATCTACAGAGGTTAGACCTGGTGTTTGCTAAGCTACGGGAACATGGCCTTAAACTCAATCCACGTAAATGCCACTTTTTTCAACAGGAAGTGCAGTATCTAGGCTACACAGTCTCCAAGGAGGGGATTTCTGCATCCGAGGACAAAGTAAAAGTTGTAAAGGATTGGCCACTTCCTAAGACGCTTAAGGAACTGAGAGGATTTTTGGGATTCTCAAGCTACTATCGTAGATTTGTATCGAAATATGCTCATACTGCAAAGCCATTGTATGGACTGATAGCCACTTTCAACAGGAATAATCCTCAAAAGACTAATGGACAACTGAAACATTTATGGACACCAGAGTGTTCCACTGCATTCAACACGCTGAAAGATAAGCTGACATCCACAGATGTGTTGGGGTTTGCAGATTACTCCAAACCATTCGTCCTGGAGACAGACGCAAGTTTGAATGGGTTGGGTGCTGTTCTGATGCAGGAGCAGGAAGGAAAACGTCGTGTCATTGCCTATGCTAGTCGCACACTCCGTCCTACAGAGCGCAACGACTCTAACTATAGCTCTGCTAAACTTGAACTGCTTGCAGTTAAATGGGCTGTGACTGAAAAGTTTAAGGATTATCTATGGGGATCAACATTTGAAATCCTGACAGACAATAACCCCATAAGTTATCTCCAAACAAGCGCAAAACTGGGAGCTACTGAACAACGTTGGGCCATGCAACTAGCACAATATAACTTTACCATCAAGTACCGACCTGGAAAAGAAAACACTGCGGCTGATGCCTTGTCAAGAATTTCCAGATGTGATTCCATTTCATCCATTGTGCCAAATACATGCAGTGCACTTACCTGTGAGATTAGAGTTAAGGCCCTTGCATCAGCAATCGAGGGATGTGAAGACCGTGCTATGACACTACATCCGACAGCAGTATGTTCTAGTGTGTTTTCGTTCCCCAGTTATGACCTAGAAGATATCGTCAAAATGCAGAGCCAGGACCCTGTTATTTCACGTTTCATGAAGTATTTCCTTATTGGACAAAAGCCGTCTAAGAAAGAAAGGGAGGGAGAAACACGAGTTGTTATTGACATGCTTAGACAATGGGAGAGGATGGAGTTAAGACAAGGTCGCCTATATCGCAGAGTAAACGACCCCCAACAAGGCCAGTTGCAACAGCTTGTGTTACCTAAGTGTTTACAAGACCAAATTATGACCCAACTCCATAAGCAATCAGGACATCAGGGTGTAGACAGGACAGTCAGTCTAGTGAGATCTAGATTTTACTGGACTGGAATGTATGCTGACATCAGCGAGTACTGCAAGTCATGCGAAAGGTGCAATTCAGCAAAATTACCACACTTGCGAATGCGGTTACCTATGAACCACCTTCTAGCCACGAAACCAAATGAGATTGTAGCCATGGATTTCACTCTTCTAGAAAAGTCGTCAGATGGCAGGGAAAATGTTCTAGTTCTAACTGATGTTTTCTCCAAATTTTCTATCGCAATCCCGACTAGGGACCAGACAGCAGTAACAACAGCCAAGGTTCTCATGAGAGAATGGTTCATGAAGTATGGAGTGCCAGAGCGCATACATTCTGATCAGGGCAGAAACTTTGAGGGATCCCTGATAGCTGAGCTTTGTAAGATGTACAAGGTGAAGAAGACTCGCACAACACCTTATTACCCCCAGGGTAATGGACAATGTGAACGGTTCAACCGAACGCTTCATGATCTCTTGCGCTCATTAACTCCATGTGAAAAAAGACGTTGGCCAGACCACTTACCAGAGCTGCTGTTTGTATACAATTCCACAGTACACTCTTCAACAGGTTTCACACCTTTTTACCTGTTTCTGGGAAGAAATCCACGGTTACCTGTTGACTCCATGCTTCTTTTTGAGGAGGAAGGGGAAGAGGATGAAGTTAACCTTCATGAATTTGTGGAACAGCATGCCCAGCGATTGAAGACCGCATACGAAAAAGCAGGGGAGAAACTTCGGGCAAAGGCAAAAGACCGTGAAGGTGACAGAAAGGAAATGGCAACGCATGATCTTCCTATTGGTACTACTGTCCTCTTAAGAAACCGTGTTCTAGGACGTAACAAAATACAGGATGCTTGGGGATCAAAGGAATATATAGTTGTAAAACGAGTAGACCCAGACCGTTATGTTTACCAAGTGGAGCCAAGAGATGGGACAACAGACACACGCATAGTAAACCGCCTGAACATCAATCCTAAAACAGGGCCATCGAACATTGATCAGAAACCAAAGGCGCCCCAAGAGAACCAAACAACAGTTAGAAAAGAATCGGACGAAAGGTCGTTGGATGAAGACTCTTCAGACGAGGATTACGAGATTGTAACAAAAAGGTCATCGCCACTTCGCAGATCTGGTCGTTCTACAGCGGGACAACACACAAATCCCAACAGGCTGCCACGTTCAGTTGTTAGAACCTAATTTTGTGTACAAGTCATTTTTGAGATGTATACTGACTGTATTTTTTAGTTATCTAGTGTTTGTTTATTTTTTGATTAGTAAGACAATTACAGTTAATTGTTAGGTTGTGATGTTTAAAATTGTATTTTTCATATGTTTTTCTGTTACAACATACATTTAAAAAACTGCCAATGTTTCTATGCTCGTATTGATATGTGGTGTATTTTTTACAAATTTTTGTGTGTATAAGGCCGTTTTTCCTGTAACAAGGGCCGTTACATGATTAAGTAGGGGAGATTGTAGTAGAGTGCACCGGAACATAGTTTTCCGTCAGTCCGGGTTTTAATTTTAGGCATTGTAAAAGAGTTCCCCTCACATGGCAGGTGTTGTCAAATGTTCTTTACTGCCTATTTAGCCACATGTTAGGTAAGTTCTACTTGATGATTTTATATCTTAGTATGTTCTAGACTAAAGTAGTTATGTATATCTTCTGTGTAATTAGCTGTCTTAGGTTACAATGTAGAAATAGGTTGCATAGGTAGTCTTTGTTTACAGTGTCAGTTTGTATTCCCGCCATTATGAATTCCTTTGTTCGGTTGTTAAATTATATGTATTAAACTAGTCCCAGATATCTTTTAATGTTATTTGAATAATACTCATTTATAATTCTAAATACCTTGTTGTGATTGGTGGCTAGATTGTATTATTTAGCAATTATTGCATGTCCTGTACAATCCGGAATGGTCAGTTCTAATGTATGGTCAGACCATGTTAGGTATATCCGGTAAGGCGCAATATTTGGGATCACTTGTCGCCACTCTCTAAAAGTCATGTAAGCTATCTATGAGAAATGTTTGTACTTGTGGATTTCTAGTCAAAGGTCTTGCTAGTCATAGTTACATGGATGATGTACTGTGTTTTTATTATTACACATTAATAATATTTTGTTAGGAATCAAAACACTAAGGGCTGTACTATACTTTAACTAACTTAACAGTAAGCTGAAGTAGCATATGTATTTATGTAGATTTACTTATACTTATCTTAAGGATATGTAAGTTAAGTCTGTTTATATACCAAATTAATTATAGATCATATGCACCATAGTACATGTGCCATCTAGGGTAGAGCCCCTATAATATTTCTTATTTGTATCTTACATGACGCCACTATTTGTTCACTCCATTGTTCTATGCATGTTATTTTATGATTAAGTGCAGTCATATGTGTACAACTTGCTGTTCTTTCTGTTGCAGGTTTCCATGTTCACTGCCACCTTTTTTTGCATTAATAAAATTATGAAATCTGAACCAACTCGTCCACATTTTTATTCAAATAATTAATATAATGTGATGATGTACACAGCAATAAGTAAAATCAAAATATTTCTGCATTAGTTAAGTGGAAGTCTTTTCGGGGCCTCTTGTTTATAAACAACGCGCAGCATTGTGGGAAATGGGAAGGTACAGTACTGTACTAAAGACCTGATATACTAAACACCTTATTAGACCTGATTCAAAATCGTCAGTAAATATTCCAAATATGCGAATTTTTGTATAACATTATGCATCATAGTCATAAAGTGTTTAAATAAGTTATTTGAAGTACTCAATATTGTCATTTAATCTAAAATAAAAACATCAGGTCTTTCGTATATCCGGTTATTAGTGTGTCCCAAAAGTCGGACACATGTTTACAAACCGAAAGCTGGAAATCATGTGAAGTTGAGCATTTCTTACCACACAAGCCACAGGCCGTATGTAGACATGCACGCACATTTAATATGCAGCTACGA
>NW_026941547.1:0-13535 GCF_032062105.1 Saccostrea cuccullata
AATGTTGTCAATGAAAAATTCCAGCATCTTTTTAGCATGACAAATCAGATCGATTTTAAACTTTAGTAATTTTGTTGATTTTATTGCAGAAGTAGTTGTCTGACGTCAATTTCAGATATAATTTTCTCTCACTAGTTTGATCACATACGGACATGTTTGTTTTTATTTAATTTTATTTTGAACAAAATTTTAGCAGATTCTCATACATGTTGGATTTATTCCATATCACACATCTTAATGAACCTACATTCGTTCTGACTCTTCGAAAATGGTACTTAATATCTTTTAGGCCTCTTATTTTAGTTAACATTAAGATGGAATGTCATTAAAATGCTTCATCAGTAATTCAATCATAGTTGTATTTGTGATGATGGTAAGTTGTACGCCTAGGATTTGCCGACAATTTAATGTTAATTAATGTGTATCAGTTTGTGTACTAACATACCGATAATACGACAAAGAATTTTGGTTGTATGGTGAAATAACCAATGAAAATTCAAGACATCAAGAACAATTCTTGAAAGCCTTGTAATTTGATACATGTGTGATCCTCTTTCATTGATTAAAAGATGATAATAATTGTTCAAAAGTATTTTCTTCATTTTGAACAAAAAAAATCATTACTGGATTTTTAATAAGGTTTGACTCGCGCTTTCTTCACAATACTTAAAACCATCATGCAACAAATTATATTTTATGCTCAATTAGTTAACCATCTATTAGAGTAACAATAGCGGGTAACTGTAAAACAAACGTATAAACATTACACAGACAAGAAAGCCAGTTTTGATTGTATCAAATAGACACTTGTACTAGGAAGAATACTGTATGGAAATTAATATGTGTACATGGGCATGGATTCTGCGTTTGCAATTTTGCTTTATCTTTTTCATCGGCAACGTGCCAAAATATTTAATTGAAATGTAAACGGGTATTCCCCTACCTGTCTTTGTTACAAAAGTATCAAAATAAAGTGTCAAAATTCTGAACCTTTATACTTCATTACCCTCTTGACAAAAGAATTTATTAACGTTAGATTGTAAATTGTAACACAGCATGCGGAGAAAAACATTTCTTCCATATGCATATTTATATAGTTCGATAGTTGTTAAAAATCTTCAAGTGATCAAATATTTGTACTTGTATGGTAAAGTTTATAGAAAATGCATTTTTTTATTCGAGCTACATGTATTTCTGAAATATGCTTGAAATGGAAAATATTTTTTTATCTGTCTTAGATTGTTCTGAAGTGATATTTATTTATCTATTTATTCATTTAGTCCTAAAATCTTTTTAATTCATGTGAATAGATGTTTTATTTCCTTAAAGAGTGCACGTATAATTAAATTCTTTTGTATTTAAAAAGATCTTAATGAATTCAATAGTTGCATTCCCGGTAGATAACATTTTAAAATTAGCTAATTTTAATCTTGGCAAAAAATTTCTCTAAACTTTATTTCCCTTAACCATATCTTAATTAATGCATACGATGATTAAAATAATTTCAATCAGTCCTACATTAAGTGTAAACTACTTAAACAGATCACAGAAATGAAACAGCTTCATTCCTTATATCTATAATTGATATATGTCTCGTTTGTTGTATCATAAAACAATTCCAATGAAAAAAAACATTTTCCATATTTACTCATCACTTGGAGAAAATGAATATGTATAGAGATTGAGGTATCTGGCTTCCATATTCCTTCTATTGACGTTTACAAACAAGGCAGTGACCTTTTACTTTCATCTGGAATATAAACAAATTTACCAGATTCATGTCCTATTTATATATATATATATATATATATATATATATATATATATATATATATATATATATATATATATATATATATATATATATATATATATATATATATCCATATTTACTCATCACTTGGAGAAAATGAATATGTATAGAGATTGAGGTATCTGGCTTCCATATTCCTTCTATTGACGTTTACAAACAAGGCAGTGACCTTTTACTTTCATCTGGAATATAAACAAATTTACCAGATTCATGTCCTATTTATATATATATATATATATATATATATATATATATATATATATATATATATATATATATATATATATATATATATATATATATATATATATATATATATATATATATATATATATATATATATGTATGTATTTCAAAGATATATAGATGGTTAAGATTTTTAATAAATTGTTTTAAAATAACAATGCAATTCCATTATGATGAGACAATCGGAAAATATTTCTGAATTACTGTTTTGATGTGCATGTAGTCTGAATCCAAATGGTATTGTTAAATGGATGGGAAAAGTCCTGGTGAAATTGTCAAGTAAACTCAGAATTTCAAATATTGTTGATTTCACAAGGCTACTTTTAAATCCTGTCTATTGACCAAAATCTGGAATTTTGCTTTTCAGTACTACTTGAATGTGCTCATCAAAAAAGGTTACGGAATTGTGAACTAAAACTGCACAAGTTAGCTGTTTCATTTGGAAATTGCAAAGAGGAATATAGCGTGTCTGTAATCTACTTCAGGTGAGATATTTATTCCGGATAAACCAGAAGAATTGCTTTTTTATAATTCAAAGTTTTGCTTTCTACATTAGAAACATCGCAGATATTGGCTTTTATTTGATTCAAATTGATTTTCTTAGGTAAAATTATACATGATGCAATCATTTTGTATAAAGATATCACTTCTTCTTCCAAATACATATACCTGGTACTAGTATTCTAACACGGTAAAGTCTCTGTCGTTATCCTAGAATAAAAATTAGCGTACGTAGGTAGCTAGGGTGAGTTAAAGAACGACTAGATGTACCGCTTGCCCGTTTGTTAAGTTTTTTCGTTTGTCGTGTTTTTATGTACATTTGTTAGGGGTGAAACGATACGCCTCCTTCACGGTTCGATACGTATCGAAAAATTTTGTCTCGGTTCGGTTATTTTCGATACGATACATTTTGATAGAAGGAAACAAATCCAACTGTTGCTCATGCTTACTTTTACTTAATCTAGTCAAATAATTTATGTGCAAAGTGGATAGAATAATTCAATTTAATTGATTTGAAATTTTAAAAATATTTTACAAACTTTTAGTCCACAAAAATTTACGTTTTTAAACTAATTATACAGAGAAGCACGTTTATACCTTATGCCAAACTCGACTGAATGACGATCCCGACCGAAAAACGAACCGAACCGAAAGTAGAGATTTTGTACCGTGTATCGAACCGAGAAAAAATACCGCGGTGAACCGATACCGCGGTGAACCGTTTCACTCCTAACATTTGTTCAGCAAAGATGATCGGTCGTTTTGCATTCATATAATATGTTTGTTAAGTACGTTGTCGTTGGTTTTGCTTTAATGTATGTTTGTTCTACGAAAAAGGCCTGTTGATAATGCATTGTATATCATTTGTTAAGTTTTTACGGTCATTGAAATTAAAATAATTGTTTGTTTTCTCATTATGGTATTTTTTGCCATTTCCGCTGCCCATAAAAGAACCTAGCCTCCAAGAGTTATCATGGACTACTGAGCTAGGTAGTTGTGGGGGTTATTAATGATATATCGAAGTTTTCAGAATAGAGTTAGACAAACAAAAAAATGTATGTAAAATTATTTATATATTGAAGTATATGGAAAAACTCCACTTTTTAAAAGTCTTTAGTGTGTCAAGGATGAAATTCAGTTACAGCGTTATTGATAAAAGCCAGCCTACCTAGCTTTAAAATGTGTATATGTATGCTTGCTCTCACATCAGGTTTTTAAGGCTTTACCTTTGAATTTCTTAAAGTCGGCTGTCACAAAGCATTTAAAGAAACATAATTAATTAAATGTAAACATTATCTTCAAATACGAAGTAATTCAATAAAATTATTTATAAAAACTCTAGTGAAGATACAATCAACTTTTCCTATTTTCGGTGCTATTTCGAGACAAATTATAATATTTATTTTTTCAAAACAATGCATCATAAACATAACTTAAGTTGTAAGAGTATGTCCGTAAAATTTCCGTTCTTGTATAACTCTTTCTTATTTGCCATTTAGTTGTTAAAGCTTGTCCCCAGGAATATAAATAAATCATATTAGAAATATAATTTGATTCCTATTCGTCTTGGCTGCGATTCTCACAAAAATGTACACATAGATACTTCTTTTGCAATAATGCTATGCTAAAAATATTTAGATTATACATAACAGGAAGTGATTATCATTAAAATGCATGCTATACATTCATGATCAAACTCAATCCCTAATACAGTTCAGAACAAAAATAGAAATATTTAAGATTAAGTAAAGGGTTTATTAATACTTTAATATTTTTATTAAAGTAAATTTTTCTTGGCTGTTAAGCTATACAACTCTCTTTTAAAGCGTTTAGGCAGTGATGACATATTATTAATCATAGGCATGACGAAACCTCAAAGTTTAAATGCACTCTTGTAACAGCAAAACAATAAGATTACTAATAGATACATGTACCTGGGAATATGCCTTTTTTCAGATTGTTGAGACACCCCAATCTTGAAGATGTGGCACAGCATTCTTTTACGAACACAACACCCAAATGTACTAAATTATATAGAACATCAGATACAAATGTCAATAGTTTCGCCCATATTATATTTCCAAAGATCTTCAATATTACACAGAAAATAACAGTGTTCTAATCTTATTGTTTACAAATAAAACACCCAGATTATGAAATTAAATACACGTTGTATTAGGACATTTCAGTACTTTTGCACCAATATCAGATTTCCGAAAAATTCAATATTTCTTGTCTATCTCTCTATATGCTATCACAGGCGGTCTAAAATACCCTTTTAAAGTGTTTTATACGGATTGACAACGACATTGGGTTATATAATAATGTTATTTAATCCTTAACATAATGCAATAATTTGCCAAAGAAAGACACAAACTTAACATAGCTCTAAACAAAAGTCAATTGTAGTCCTTTATGGAGAATTGGAGAATTGCTAACAGAAACACGGGTTCTATGGCTAAAAAAATCATAAGGTGAACAGTAATTGATTGAAAATATACCTACAATACAAATCTATGAACAAAGTATAAAGAATGGACCTTAAGAAATTCCAGAGGTGGGATAAAGTTCCTTAGAAAAGTAAACTTCTATTGGTCACGTACACGGAATATTCCGTAGTAACAGTAGGTATTAAAACGATAAACCTGACAATAATTGTTATCAAAATACGACCGAAAGATAGATTACATTTGTTTAGTCATTATAACGACCATATATAATTTACGAGTTTGCTAAACTTATCTCTCAAAATCTTTCCTGGGTTTAAAAATTGAAGTATATAACTCAGGGCATACTCTTAAGTATTGAATGAGTTGAGAAAAATAAACGCCATATGCAGGTGATAGAAGAAAACACATAAGGAAAATTTACGATCGAAAAGCTGTCATCTCGTTTGTTTGTTTTTTTTTTTTTGTCCCTCAATTTTGTTGGAAGTTTGTCTTTATCGTCCATAGTCAGTATTTAAAACATTCAAACATGAAATAGATGGTAGGATCTGAGGTGTCCTTAATTTTTAGTTCACCATATATAATGAATCGACATATGAATGGAAGTAACCATTTTTAATTTATAAAACTTCAATATATCTGAATGTCGAGTGGAAAGCTTCAACACGAGTTTTTTCTTATGTAGCAGTAAGTACATGCTTCTTTGGAATATGAAAACAGATTGGCTATTAATGGGACACAAAAAGTGCAGAATTCCAACAATATCTAGGAAGATCTGGTCTCTAAAGACTACAAATATGTTGTCAATGAGGAAACCTCGCATCCGTAAATACAAACTTCATAGAACTTGTGTGTAGATTAATCAGTGTATTTTTAACAAAGTAATATGTTGCTTAAAACCATTCACAATATGAAAAACTTCGAAAATTAATTTTAATTAAGAAGCAGTTGTTGGATGCTACTGACTATTAAAAAGATATTTAAATTTTCTTCGAAGTTTTGGAGAATTCACCTTAGATGTAAGAAAGTCCCGTGAGTCTGACTATAGAGTTTGAAGAAAGAGAAATGAATGAAGCCGCGGTAGTCAATATATAGCAATGTCTCGATCGACTGGATGCAGCATTTATCAGTGTTTATTGCAAGTAGGAGCCATCAACTAAGGTAAATATTAAGATATTTAAGGAATCACTGTCTAGTTTTGAGAGTATGCCAGGGCACCACTATTGTTGATGTCCCTGGCATACTCTCAAAACTAGACAGTGATTTCATATATTTCCATTTCATTGTGAAATAAAATTGTAGACTTAGACATTAAAAATGTAGACTAATAGATTTTATTACACGAGGACTTCCATGCCAATTTCAATAGTCCTCGCACACTGACGTCAAACACAAAGGCAGCCGCACGAGATTTTCATGCATATTTGGCCGCCTTAGTGTCAGACACAGAGACAGATGCGCACGAGATTTGCATGCGTATTAGGCCTCCTTAGCTGCTGACCTATCGACCTGACTAATTTACATTCCGGCAGAATTATCAAGAAATAAATTCCCCCAACTTTCAAACAGTTATCACAGAGAAAAAAATTAGAAATGGAAATATATCAGCAATATGGACTAGATTTATTTGGGGTTTTAATATAATGAACTGCATTATGTTATTAATCTTAAAAATTCTTACACTGGTTTCTTTTTCCTGTTTAATTGTAAACAAACTGAACAGCTATACTCGTTTTTTGTTCTTTTGTTTTTTTTATTTGACTACGCAGCACTATGGATTCTTAAATATACGCTAGGAATTTATTATACAGGTAATATGATTTCTGGAGAAGCACCACTCGCGATATAAAATTATTCGCTTTCATTTCTATGTTGCTGAAATCAATGTAAAATCTCTTTATCAACTATCCCCTTCCGAATTATTGTTTTCGAGATTTGACGTTAAAAGGTCATTTCGCGGTAATATGTACTCGCGAAAAATAAGGAATTTACAGTATTCTTAGTACAAGCCCCCAAACCCCACTCTCGCATACCTAGGCACTTATATTATCTTGAATCTTGCAAATCAAGACAAAGGTTTTTAATCGGAATATTTAAACAAAAAACGAATTCAAATAATTTTTGCAGCTGATTCATGATGTAGAGTAGAAAAATAATTAAATTTCTTCGTATAGAAATATCATCGATACTGGAAACGTGTGTAATATGTCGAAAGTATTAGGTGATTCAATGTGACGCGTAAATAAAAGGACGTCACAGGTCATTAAGCCAATCAGAATACAAGATATTTTGTCACACTCACTGTCATTGGTAGACTACATAACTAAAAATAACGATTGAACTTTCGTAATATTTAGAAATGTCATAATTTCTTCCGCCTTTCATAAAAGAATATATCGACGTATAATTATGACGACCTATTCTTTCTTTAGTATTCCATTTGTCTTGTTTACAAAAGAATGGGTCTAACAACTGCATCAGCATAATATTTTGAGAAAGTGTTTGAAGAAATATGGATAGAATACCGACAATAAAGGAAATAAATGAACTACTTCAGGACACAAAAAGTAAGACAAGATTAAAAAATGCAGCCCTTGTTGGGGTAATCGACTATTTAAGTGCCGGGTTTGAAATAGGAGCAATTGACTTGGAATCAAAGTGTGTGAAAGGGGTGATATGCCGAATTTCAGGACTTGAAAATGAACTCTGTGCCTACGAACTAACTTTAAAGAATTATGTAAGTAATTTTTGTTTTCGTATTTCCATGTTAGAAGTAATAAAAATGCATACTTTCTAGATATAAGAGTAAAGCAATTTGTTCTGTTTTGCAGATATCTAGTATACGAGTACCCAAGAGATTCCCAAAAGGTAAAAAATGAATCTAAATCCCCTATAAGCTAGGTAGCAACCGCTAATGATAAAACGCCGCTTAATAATAAATATATTATAAATTATTGTTTTTATAGTTGACATTCTAAACCGTTAATGCAAAATATCCGCTAATAAAAGAATTATATCATTAAACAGATGAGAATATCAATCGTTAATGCAATAATTTATTAGTTGCTTCGCAACGCGTAATGATATTTCTATTATATTTCGGCGTTTTATGATGAGCGGTTGCTAAAAAGCTCCTTTGATTTAGATTGTCATTTTTGATTTATGTATAAACGTCTTTATACATGTACATATGTATTTCACTGCTAGAAACAATAATCCTTACATCGTACAATATTGCGCAATCTCTGAAATGCGAAACTTTGATTTTTTAAATATTTTGCTGTGCTTAACATGTACCATTCTTGCAGGTGGTCCACATCCCCAATCAAAGACGGACAGTGGTATAGATATAGGGCAAGGTATTAATACTTTACTTTAGACTTTGAAGTACTTAGTATATTTAATACATTGCGAATAAATTTTGAACAACGATATTTTTTTCAGATCTAGAAACTGTGGATATCGAAGATTCGACTTTTTGAAATACTTATTAAAAGCGCTGGAAGAGAAAACTTTTGTTTACAATATTCTTTTTCCCCATCTTAACTTGGCGCAACTTCCCAAGTATATTATTCTTAAGGAAATCCTGTCATAACGAAACAAGTCATTAGATTTTTTCCCCAAAAATGTTATTGATTTTATAATAAAATTTCAGATGTTGAACATAAATTTTCAACATTCGATTTATAAAAGAAATAAGCCATGTGGAAAATTCAGACAATGCAATACTTTCCTTATTCCTTTGAATCAGTTTGATTTGTATTTGAAAGGATCTTTTGAATGAGGAATAGTAAACATACTTACAGTGTACCGGTATTTTAAAGGTAACCTTATTTACACCTTTTTTGCTGCTTTTTATCCACTGTTTTTGTACGACCTGATATATGATTTAAGCTTATAAGTGTCTTTAAAAAAACTTAAGCGCCAAGTAATGATTGCGCTAATAAGTGTAAGAGAACTAGATTGCTCAGTTATGAGTACAGTATTCAGGATTTTGTGTATGTGTGTGTACACAGATGTTACATGTATGTAATTAATAATATAATACTATAATTGTTAAATGAAATAAATTGCAAGATTGTTTTAGTTTAAGTAACAGTTTTTTTTTAGCTCACTTGATAGAAGCTAAAGTGAGGGGTTTTTTTTTTAATAATTGTCTGACGTCTGTTTGTCAGTAGTTGACCTGCTTTTACGAGTACTCTTATGAAGCAGAATTCATTCAAAAATTTCAAAGTTATTAATTATTCATAGCAAATCGCTGGTGTCAACCCGTGTCCTTTCATGTAAACCTTATGGTGTCAACCCAGGTATCTCGAAATTAACGCAAGTACATGTATCTCAAAATTTAGTGGTTATAAATTCCTGATGGTGTCAACCCTGGAGTTCATTTTTATTTTTCTATATGTGAGTAGCCCCCAAGAAGGCCGAAGATGTAATGTATAAATGAGACGTACGACAGATTTGTTTTTGTGTATGTTTTAGCATGTTTTGAAAGATTGTGAACATAATAGTTTTATGTTTTGATTTGTTTTTAATAAATGTTGAAATTTCAATTGCTCTTATTATATGTATGAACATGTAGGCTTCAGAAACAAGGTCTCTTCACAAACTGTTGGAATTTCGAGGACCACAAATTATGTTTCATTATTACCAGACCTGGATATTTCTTCCAATGAAAAATTAATTTTAAAAAACTTCTACATGATATGAAAACATTTATTTTGGCCTTTAACTCGGTATTTAGATAAATCGGTTTGATTTTAACATATTTTATTATGAAAGAAAAAAAAATAAACGGATTGGGCAGCCGGCATAGCCTATATAAGCCCTCTCCACTTTTTTTTGATTGCCTATCACCAGGTATTTAGATAAATCGACGATGTATCAATTAGTAATATAGTTACATTCATTCATATGTCGATTCTCCCCATGAACTTGAAATAGACACTAATGAGTCTGACACGTTTTATTTTTAGATGTTTTACTGATTATAGACGATAAAGGCCAAATACCAACTAAAATGTATGACAGACAACATGATTTCAATTTTCCTTATTTATGTAGTAAGATCCCGCTATCACCAGGTGTTAATATGGAACGCCGTCACTGCCTTATAGCAGAACACTACTATTGCATTGTGTCAACCCTCCATTACATCATGTCAACTCTTTATGACATTAACCCACACTACTATTTCATTGTGTCAACCTTCCATTACATTATGTCAACTCTTTATGACATTAACCCACCCTACTATTGCATTGTGCCAACCTTCCATTGCATTATGTCAACTCTTTATGACATTAACCCACACTACTATTGCATCGTGTTAACTTTCCTTTACATTATATCAACTCTTTATGACATTTACACATACTACAATTTTATTTCGTCAACTTGCATTTCGTTATGTTTACTTTTCATGACAATCTTAGTTTTTATTAACTGATGTGAAAAGCTCATGCCATACTGTGCGCACTCTTCTACATTATGTCGATTCACTATTACGTTATGCGAACGCGGGTATCCTCGGCCTTTATATGAGCATAACGTATTTTCCGCGTTCCGCAAGCACTAAAATGGCGGGAAAGAAAACTGTCGTAGAAGAGATTCTCAGCGATTTCGGAATGACATCTTTAAATGAAAACTTTAAGCGACAAATGATTGACAATCTTGAAACATGCAAAGCCTTAACACTGCGACTGTGAATTAAAGTCACGTCGAAATTCAATGGTGTTTACTTTAATCTGATAATTAAATACCGGTAAATCAAATATTATAAGTCGTGCAGCAATCATTTTTTTCTTTTTATTTTGAATTGTTTTTTTTTTTTTTTTTTTTTTATAAAAGTCTTAAACTTTGTAGGACATTGCATTAGTTTCACATTAAGTTTAGCTGAATTAAGTTGAAAACTTTTTTCTATAAAACTATAAAGTCTGAGAGCTTCTCCGCTTTCCGCCCTTGGTCTCCAACCATATACCGCCCCCCTTCCTTGTTCAAGATTCCCATATCTGCCACTGATATGTGCCCATGCATGCTTACTAAGGCATATTCAATTGATTTAGATGAGCGACTGGTAGATTTTTGTAATAGAATTCTGGCCCTGGAATGATTAAAAAAAATTACTAACTCCAGTGACGTAGCATCATTTTTTCGAAAGAGGAGGTCAGCCAGTAAAAAAAATCATCTATCCGAAAAAACTAGACAAGCCAAGAGAAAAAATGTCCAAGCCCGAAAATCCTATTTCGGGGAGAGTGGTCCAACTTCAATCAATCCTATTTTTTTCCAGATATATTATATTACCCTTAGTGGACTATATTTCAACAAGAAGTGGGGGTGGGGGGGCTGTACAGTTTCAATGAACATTACATTTTCTATAGTAAAGTTATGTCTGGGAAAAGAGGGGGGTTGATATTATGTGCCTGTGATTTGTCCTAATCAATCACGACCCCCCCCCCCTTCTTACCAGTCATTAAAACACGGTCGTCAACATTTATTATATACTAGATATACAGCTTTGAGATAATGTAAATGTATTTTTGCATCAGGTAATGAACTTGGAATCCACATGATAAAGAGTTAACACAATATAAAGATATTTTTAAATCACATAAGAAAGAGTTGGCATAACGTTATAATATATCCACATCACGGTATGGAGTTTTGACATAATGTAATAAAGTGTTGATATAATATAAAGATATGTTCACATTATGTTATACACTTTTTACACCACGTAATAAAGCACTGACATAAAGGTAAGATGTGTTCACCTCACATCATGATGCCCTCGCCGTAAAATAAAGATAAATCCATATCACGTAATAATACTTTGATACAGTAGAAATATACACTCTCAAAAAGGAATGGGCTTTTGACTTCATGTGATGATAAGTTTAATTATAAAACACAATTTACTTGACGTAATGCAATTTTGACCTCACATATTAAAGAAATGAAATGATGTAAAGAAACATTCATTTCACATAATAAAGTTTTAACACAATGTAAACACATTATCACTTCACATAGTGAATTTTTTACTTCAAGTTATGAAGTGCTGACATAATGAAAGGATGTATTTACTTCATGTAAATGCAGCATTGACATGATGTTAAGATATATTTTCATCATCCCATAAAAAATGGACATAACGTAAAGATATGTTCACATCACGTAATGATAAATTGACGTAATAAATGCATAGTTGTATGCTATAAGGCAGTGATGGCGTTCCATATGTTAACGTCTCCCAATTTATTCCATACTCTAGAGCGAGCTCTGACTACGAGTTCTTTAAATGAGGCAGGCTACTCACAGAAAAGTTGATGTGACAGGGATCTTAACAACTTTGTTAAAAGTCACCATTTCGTAACTTATATGCTCGTTACAATGACCTTGTTTGCCAATTTGACATATAATTAGGTCGTATCTTTGGCCTTGCATTTATACTGAAATTGACAACAGAATGTTCCGTCTACATGATCCATACAACGGAGTCACGGCGGATGTAACCGGTCGAAAGGGGATGCTTAGCCGTCTTAGGCACCTGACCCCACGCTTGGAATATACAGTTGGTAATGTTTATGCATCCTTTGCAGATTTGTATTCTTTATAAAGTTTTTAGATCGACCAATGGTCTTTATCTTCACCATTTCATGAAGAGTATATCTTGAATAAGATCAACTTTTGAACAGGCATGTGTTTGGCACATTAGATGCTGTTGCAGGTTTTTCAACCACTAGTATCTCCTCATAGTCATAATTTTGCAAATTCTATAGAGGTAATTATGATTTCATTTGCAAGTACACCTCATCATAAGGTCATGTTTTACCAAAATGTTTCCTAACAATTAATAGGACATGGTTTCAAAATTTCTTTACTTTATTGTATAGAAAAAAGAGTTTTGTACCAATCTTCGTACATTCTAGTACTTTATAGAAAATAAAATAAACTTCAAACACGGAACCGGAAATTCATAAGATTATATTGTCGAGCAACTTAAAACGGCATAACCACAAGCCAGGAAGAAAATGAATTCGGACATCATAAAACACATGCTGAACATAAAGATAGACGGTCTCAAAATTCTAAAATGGCGTCTGATGGATACTTAATCCCAACTCTGCAGGACATTGAGAAATCCGTGTTGGAACTCAGTAGTCAAGTTCGATTACAGAGTGCTTTTCTGGACTGTCAAATAGAGAAGTTAGAGCAAGATCCAGACACAGATTGTGTAGTGAGTGAAAACGAGGCTGAGAACATTCTTGCTCGGACTAGCAGTCTACGAGCTGAACTGGAGAAATTTAAGTTGAATTTGAAAAAGTATCAAGAAGTCACGAAAGAAAAGAGAAATAGCAGTAAGTTGGGGTTTTTGATTTTTTTTTTGGTGCCAAAATTTCAATTTTTTGCCTCTGTGTTGAATTCATCACATATTTTTTGACTAAAATGATATGGCATTATGTAACTCAAGGATGTAAATTTTAAGATAACAATGATAAAGATATCGTAAAATTACAATGCTTAAT
>NW_026941548.1:0-13480 GCF_032062105.1 Saccostrea cuccullata
AATACACCTTATTAAGGCAATAATTATAACCTTAAGCTCATACATCTTTACCTATTAATCTTTATCAGAACGTTTATCCCGTCTCCTTTACGGTAAGTTTAAAAACTGTACCCGATCTAAAATCTAGTACGAATGAGAAATTTTTTCAGTCTTTCTTTTTTTTATATTTTAAACTCTGATATAAACACTTACAAGGTGAAACTTTTTTTCTCTAAAATGTTTCTGTTTGGTTCTCTTTTTGGAAAATACCTTCTAAATATCTTAGTTTTTCTACTTTATTTCACCTTAATTGCCCTTAAATTTTATGAAAACTTTATGTTTTAATTATTAAAAACCTTAAGTTTGAAAACCTAAACTTAATTTGAACAACTCCGTTAAAAAGTTCTCAAATAACCTAAAAATTTCATAACTTTAAATTTAAACATCTAAATGCAATTTCAAAAATTCAGCTAAAAATTAATTCCCGAATTTAGAAGCTTCTAAACAAAGCTTTTAATTTAAATCAAATTATACTCAAGTTGAATATACAATTCAAAATTTTAAGTCACAAAGTAAAATGATCAAAAAAGTAATTTATTTTAATAAATTCTAAATTTTACACTATTAAATTAACAATTCAAAATCTTTCAAATTCTTAATTCTCTAATAAACCCCTTAATTTCCCCATTAAGTAAACCCTTTAAATCTTCCCCAAAACCTTAAACTATGCCCTACCTAAAACTTATCCTATCAAAAACCTAAACCTTATATTACTTATTCCTTCAAAAATTTAAACCATTTTAAGATTATTCCCCTTATTTGAATAAATACTAAACAAATCAGCACAATTAAGACATTTTGAACTTCAACTTTTAAGGATGAATGAAAGGCTAAAGAAATGTCATTGAATTTAAAGAAATTCAAATGACCTTGACTTTAAAAAAACCTACCTTGACCTTGACTTAACTTAACTCTTATACCATAACTAAAATATTAAAAATATTCATTACCTTTTCACTATAATTAAAAAATATTACCTTTACCTTTCTTTTATTTTATACCTTGACCTTTGACTTGAATGACTTCCTTTGCCCCATTGTTATCAAGTAAAATCAATCTTAACCTTCACGATTTCCCTCATCTTAAAGCTTAAAAAACCCACACCCTTATTTAAAAAAAAAAACGCCAAACTCAACATAAAAAAAGAAAAATCAAAACAAAATAAGCCTAAAAAAAGACTAATAGAAAATCAGAATTTTAAGGTAAATCCTAAATTATAAAATAGATTTCAAATATAGAATTTATTAATGAATTTATTATTTTCTATTTAATTTAAACTTATTCTTCTAATTAATGTTAATTCTATTTCTTTTATTAATTTAATAATTAATTCTTCATTTTTTTGAATTTGATTTATTTTTTGATTTAAATCATTGAATTTATTTCAGATATAAAAAGAATCATTTTTTATCTATTTCCATTTAATAACTGGAATTTATTAATGAAATTACGTTTTTCTATTTGTAACGATTTAATATACTTTCTTATATTTCCAATAATCTACCTTTCATAATACTACTTTTGTACTCTTTAATTAATAACTCCTCTTTACAAATTCATTCAAATTCAAATAAATATCCCATTCATTTTCAATATCATAAACAATACATCATTTCAACACTTTAAACTTTTTCAGCCTTTTATCAGTAATCATAGATTTCAATACGTTTTTCACTTATGATCATTAATCTAACCTAACAGTACATCATAACAATAATCTCTACTTTACTTAAGCTTCTATTAAAGAATCTTGGTTACAACCTGTTACCCAGTACTCTTTTAGTATTTACACACTGGACCCGTTAAACTGAAAAATAATTTTTTTTTTTATTTTTTGCTTTTTTCATTTTTTACAATATATTGAAAACTTAAAGTTTAAATTTTAATTTTCTTAAAATTTTACTTGTTTATTAGTCTTTCCACCTTTTTTTGAAACTTTAATTTCACTTTTATTTATTCACCTTATTTTGAAACCGTAAATTTAAAAACTTTATATCTATTGGAACAAAGCTTTCAAAAATCCCCCATTTAAATTTACCCTTTCGAATAATGCCCCTTCAAAAACCTTCATATTCCCAAATCGAAACCAAATTCCAAACAAATTTGTAACTCAATAAGAAATTCCAATAAATTGTAAGATTTACCTTAAAAATTTAACGAATTTCAAGGTTGAATACAAAATTCTCTAAAAGGCATTAAATGGACAACTTTAAAATTCATAACTACTAAAGTAGGAGTAAAGTATGTATTAAAATTTAAAATACATTTTAATATTTTTAACAATTTAAAATTTTCTTTCAATTGCTTAAAACATTTCATTTCATTTCCCAAATTCCCCTTAAAGTTACCCCCTTAGTAAACCCTTGTAACTTCCCTAAGTTAAACCTTTAAGTACCTCAAAAATCTTACCATTTAAACTACTCCATTATTCAAAAATTTAACCATTTAAAGTTTTCCAGTAAATTTTAACCATTAATGAATTCCAACAAGTGTATTATGACAAAAACTTATGAAGTTAACTTGATGCAATAGATAAGAATCATTATTGAAAGAAAATTCAATACCATTAAAAAAATTAACTTAATTGATTACCATACTTACCTGCCCAAAAAATAATAATACTTCATTACCTTTTTAATTAATTCAATTTCATTCTTTTTTTTATGACTTACCTTTACTTTATATACTACTTACTTTAGATTCCAAGTCTTCACATTACCATCTACCTTCCCCTTACAAAGTACAACCCACTATCTTAAATTCTAAACCTACCCTAATCTTAAAACAAAACACCTAAAAAAATTCAAAACACGATAAATTCGAAAAATCAAAAAAAGAAATTCAAAAAGTCTAAAGTCTTAAAGTAAGTACTGAAAATAAAATATTATATGAAAATATTTGTGCTAAATTTATTATTCTGATTAATTTTCAATTTTTGTATTCGCATTACTAATTATCATTTCTTTTTATTTTAATACAATTATTTGTTTTTTAGTTTGAATTTTTTTATTTATTTGGATTTATTTAAATAATTTGATTTATTAAATTGATTTTTCAAGAATACATTTCAAAAATTATTTCACTATTAAAAAATATTTCGTTTTACACTAAATTCTTATTTCTTTTCTTTAAAATTACTTAATCTTCCTTTGTTACATTTAAAACCCACCTTCTTTCCTTATAAATTAAAACCTTCATTTTTTTACATTTAAATACTTATCCATCCATTTTTCAAACATTAAAAAATCAATCGATTTTCAAACATTATTAAAGATATCACATTTATACATGGGATTTCACATTTTTCTTAATGATCAATTTACACTATCTAATGTATATAATTTATCAACTTAATCTATAACATTATCAGCTCATATTAACTAACGTCATTTAACCTCTTTCGTATAATCCTGTTTCCCCAATCATCCTTTTCGTATTTATAATAGCTAAATCTGACAAATAGAATTGTTATTATTTTTGTTTTTTTTCTTTTTTACAATTTTACTAAAGTGAATCTCTTTTTGAAAAGTTTATTTTTATTAGTTTTACTTTGTTGAATCTTAAGCTTCTATTTTTATTTCTTATTTTTAGTATTCAAACTTTATAGTTTACTTAATTCAAAAAACACTAGTTAATTACCCCTCAAAGTTATTGCCCCTTCCAAGAATTTCCTTCCAAAGTTAGCGATTCCAACTAAATTAATTTAACTAATTTAAATTCCTAAAATTGAATTCTAACTATACAAATTCTAAATTTCAAGTTAGCCTAAAATTTTAACGACAAGTTATGGCAAGCAAGATTCAATTGACCTAAAACTGTCAAGTCAATGTTAGTCATCAATTAAAATTAAGCATTTAATATTTACTTAAAAATTTAAATCTTTTGTCTTAAATTCTAAACATTTCATTTCATTGTCCCTAAATTGTCAAATTATGCCCTTAGTGTAAACGTTATCCTCTCTAAACCTACCTAAGTCAAAACCTTCAAACCTGTAAATAGACATTCCATCATTGAAAAGATTTAAACCATTAATATATTCCTGCAGTTAGTGTTCAATAAATTTAACAATTAAAGAATGCAACATAATTGCCTACCTTGAAATGTCATAAAGTAGATTGGATCTAGAAATTGTAGATTTAAAAACCAATACTACTTAATATTACTTTCCTTGACCCTATAAAATAATGAAATTTCTTCCTATCAATTATCAAGTTTATCTTTATCTTTATCTTCTTTTTTATTACCTACCTTTCTTTAAATGTACTTGACCCTTGACCAAATAAATACTTAAGCCTGATATTTCAACTACATACAAGCTTAACTCCCCTTATCTAAAAAAAATCACCACTGAAAAAAGAAAATCAAAAGATAAGATAAGTAGAAAAAGAAATTAAAGAAAGTGCCTAGATTTCTGAGTTTATATTATGAAATAATAAATGAAATTGTTTTTGAAATTTTTTTCTGCATAAATTATTAACCGTTTGCATTTAATTTTTAATATTCATTTTTTTCTTTTAATAAGTATTCTTGTTTCTTTGTAGAATTTATTCTTTTTTTTTTAATATTATTAATATATTTATTTATTGATTTTTTTCTGAATATATCCCATCATTTCTTAAAAAAAATCAGTATTCTGTTTCCTTAATTACAGTTTGAATTTTTACTTTACTTGATTTTCCTTTTTTAGAATGTTACCACCATTTCTTTTCCTTTTCATATAAAACTCTCATTTCCTTTGTTTTTCAATTCTTAAATATTTATCATCCATTTCAAACTAAAACAATAACATTTCAAATTTCTTAACAGTATATCAATATATGCAGTACATGATTCAATTTTCATACCTCGCTTATCGAGATCAAGCATTTTCATTAAGTTATATAATTTATACCCTTACATTTATAACATCTCTTACTCTAACTGGACTACATTTTTTAGTTTTTAGAATGTCCGGGTTATCCAGTACTTTGTATATTTAACACTGCGCCTATCAGCAAATGAAATTGCTGTTTATTTCTTGTTTTTCTTTTACATGTATTACCTTAAAAGTAGAGCTTATTGTTTGACATTATTTTGTTTTATTGTTTTCCTGAAACTTTAAATCTTTGTTTTTATTTTATTTTACTTTTGAACTACTATGAAACTTTTTTAACTGATTAAAAATTAAACGCATTTAAATACCCCTTCATTTGTTTAAATTATGACTTCCAAGAAAGAGTTCACTAAATAACTAATAGAATTCCAATAATTAAGTTCTAACTTATAAATTTCAAGTTGAATTTTAAAATAGCTAAAACAAGGTAAAATGACCATAAAAAAGCTTAAATGGTCAATCAAAGTCAAGTCTTAAAATTTAAAAAACATTTATCTTTTTACAAATTTACCTTATTGACCTTAAAACCTTGTTTCTTTCCTAATACCTAAGTTAGCCTTCAATGTCCTTATGACCCTCCAGTAACCTAGATCAAACCTTAAATTGCACATTTACTTTATTTGGAAAAATTTAACATTATATTATGCATGAATTTAAGACCTTAGAAAGTCTAAAGCAAATAGATTTTTGCTGAAAAGTCAAAGTGTTTGACTGACATTGCTTAACTATTAAAAAACAAATGACTTACCTTATTGATTGACTTTATTACCTAATATATTAATTTCTTACTTTACTTGACTTTCATGTAATATTTACTTCCTTTCTTTATGATGCTTACTTGAGTATGACCTTACTTTCCCCTTACCAAGCACATACTTATGTTAATTCAACCCATTAAAAGTAAACCCCTTCTTTAATAAAACAAAGCTAAAAAAGCTAATTAAAAGAATATAATAAATTAGTAAAACGAAAACTAAATTCGGTAAGTGATCTGAATAAATAATGTGGAAATTATTTTTTTAAATTTTGTAATAAATTTTACCTATTCTTTTTATTTTGTATATATTATTTCTTTTTGATTTATAAATATTCTTGTTTTGTTATTTTTAATTATATTTAATTTTATGATGATTTTTTTTTATTTTTTTTCTGAATACATATCAATAGATTTCTGAAAAACATTTCTATGTTCACTAGAATGATTTTTTTCTTTCCATTAATTTCTTGATTTTATGTTAAACCAACATTTGTCTCCTTTTCATAAAACACCATCTCTTTATTTTTAAAATTTATCCATCATTACATACATAAAAATTTTCACATTTCTATAAAAATCATGATATAAATGTTTAATTCACTAGCGTCTACAATCACAGTTTTCATGGTTCTTTCACCCTTCTATAAATCTATCATCTGCTTACTTTTACGGCCTTTATAAAATGGACGTATTTTCGGTTTTTTAGATTACCAAGAGTTGTTTTATATCTTGTTTCACTTTAAAGATTTGAATGTTTATTTTTTACATGTTTAGTATACACTTTAGCTCATGTCTGTTTTTTATTTCCCTTGTTACCCTATGACTTTATATTCTGATTATTCCAAACCCCATTAATTACTTATTATTCCAAACTTATTTCAACCTAAAAATTCCTTAATTTCTTAATTCCAAAAAAAAAGTGACAAATTATTCCTAATAAATTTAGAATTCAAGCTAAAGAATGACATTAAATCTTCTAACCAAGAGTCAATATCAAAAATTATTCTTTTTAAATGTCAAAAATCAACATCTTGATAATTTAACCTTGTCTTCCAATTCCCTCTAATTACTACTTTCTACAACCTAAGTAGCACTTAATTTTCATAAACTTACCAAGTCAAAATTCAACTTTAATTGCCTCTATTAAAAAATTCTAACAAATGTAGCATAGATTACCTACCTTAAATGTAAGTGCAATATAGATTATTATTAAATCATGCTTATATTTATTCTTTTACAATCAATAATATATTCCTTACTGACCATACAATCTACCTTCTTTTTTGATTTATTATCTCCTTCTTACAAATACAGCAGCTTGAATCCTACTACAAAGCTTACCCCCTCAAATAAATTCTAAAATAATACGAAAGAAAATCTAAAGCAGAATAATCTAATTTAGAGTAATTAGAAATTTGAATCTGTTTTAATATATTTGAATAAAATTATTTTTTGTTTTAATAATTATTCCTTTATGATTTTAATCTTTCTTATGATTTCAAGATTTATTATATGTGTTTATTTAATTATTTTTTTTTTTGATCTAATCAAATGATTTCTAGAAACTTCCCTTTCTAAATAATATTTTTTTTCTTAATCTATTTGAATTACACATCTCTTTTTAAAAAACTTTCGTTTTCCATAAATAATTCCCTTCACTCACTATGATCAAACATTTATAAACAATGATACATTCTACTAACTTAGCATAACATGTTAAGTTATATTATCGACATCTTTATAAATCTTTAGTATTACACCTAACACATTTTTTACTTTTATTCGTTTTTCTTTTTAAAAACCTACCGAATCTGTCGAAATTCGTTTATATCTTCTTTTTACTTTAATTTTGCTTTAATTTTGCCAAATTAATTATTTCTTGAAAGTCTTTAATTTCCTTTAACTACTTTGAATTTATTTCAATGAAAGATCCAAACCTATGTTAATTTACTTATACTGAGATGTTTATTTCCCCTACGAGATTCAACTATAACGAATAACCAAAAATTCAGTTACTACAAAATGCAGTTTAATTTTAAAATCAATTTAACATACAACATCAAAAATCTGACTTGACCTAAAATCAGAGTCTAAATTATTAATAGCTTTTGTTTAACTTTCTTTTCTTCAACTAACATCTCTTCTGTCTAAAACCTCAAATTATCCCTGTAACCTTATTATCCCAGTAAATGTACAAACTAATTCAAATAAAACCCACTGTGAGATTACTTAAAGTATCTATTAAAATCTAATTAAAAAATCTAGATTCTGACTGCAAGCAAAGTAGTAGAATAGAATGTCATATTAAAACAATTCTACTTTTTACATCTGACTACTAATACTGAATTTCTTACAACAAGTTAATCTTTTCACTTTTTTTAACTCTTCTTAACTACCCTGAAGATAACTTATGAACTCTCAAAGCTACCCCCCCTCTTAAAAAATAAACAATAAAAAAATCTTCGTGAAAGTAAAGCAAAAAGCTATTGATGAAATAACTGTAAATGTTTTTATAGTAGGAATAAAATTTTCGATTATTTGATTTATATGATTTTCTATTTAATCAATCTTCTTGATTATAATTTTTTTATTGAATTATTTATTTATTGATTTTTTTTATAATATAAATGTTCTTGTTTCCTAATCCTCATATTATTTTATGTTTAAAATTCCATTTAATTACACATTATTTCTTTCAAATGTACCTTTTTTCCTCTAATATCTCAATATATCAATTATATTTATTTTTATCAATACCTAATCTACAAACATTACATATATCCCTGATGCAGTATAAGTTTCTTTATAGTAAATCTTTACCCCACCCCTCTCTTCGAAAATCATTCAGCCATTAACTAGTGAATTTCGTTTTTTTCTGTATTCCTTTCAGCATGTTGAAATTAAAAATGGACCATATCCTAACAATGATTTTGTGTTATTTTTTCTTCTTTTTTAACTTTTAGCTGTTTAAATTAAAAGTGAAGACCTATGTTTGAAAAATTTATAGTTATAGGTTTCACTTTCGAAAACCCTATGTTATTTTTTTTATTTTCCCTTTTTGAACGTAGACTTTCAAACTTAATCGAGATTCAAATATCAATCCCCATTTAGAACTTTACCCTTCGAAGTATTGCCCTTTAAAAATGCTGTTTGATTTCAAAACAAATTCAACAAATATAGACATGAACTCAAAACATTGCAGATCTAATCTATAAAATATGCCGATTTAATTTAAATTAAGATTTTAAGCGCTTGTGACCAATCAAAATTTTGACCTTGACCTTAAAACTTCAAGTCAGTCAGTCCAAATAAAGTTATGCCTTCTTAACATTTAACATCTTGCTTCATAGTACAAAACCTTCAAATTTCATTTAAATTCCTTATTAGTGCCTATGTAAACCTTGTTATGCCCCTCGAACTACGAGAGTAAAAACTTCAACAAGTGTAAATTGACCTCTCATCATTTGATCTAACCTTAAGTAGTATGCCCAGTAGGTTTGAACTAAAAATTCTTAAGCTTAAAACCCAATGCTGATTTGACCTTGACCTTGGAGTAAGTCAAAGTGAATATAAATTTCGATTCATTTAAAAATCCAATACTTACCTTTTTCTTGACCTTGACCTTGACCTAATAAGATGAATTTACCTTACCAATACTCAAGTTAATTCGTTATTTCACCTTCTTTTTTACGCCCCTTCCTTTAATAAATACCTGCTTGACCATGCAAAGTCACATAAGTAATCGTAGTTTGAACCTATACAAAGAACCACTTTTCTTAAAAAAAAATACAGGAAGAAAATCTAATTACGTCTAATTAGATTCGATAAAAAATAAAGCCTAGAATTCTGAATTTTAATATCTTGATTATGAATATAGAAAATGCAATTCTTTTTTTTTGTTGAAATTTATTATTTGGATAAAATTAATTAAGCTTTGATTCATTGATTATTTTTCTGATAACATAATCCAATATCTTTCTAGTAGAATACATTTTTTGGTTTAATATAATTTGAATTTATTTCATTAATTGATTTTTTTCTAGAATAAAACCCGAAAGCCTTTCCCTTAAAATACACTCCTTGTTCCTAGATTACATGTTTGAATTTTATTATCTCTACATAATTCTCATTCGGAATTTAAACACATCTGTTTCCTTTCATAATACACTGCGCATTCCTAGTTTCACTCCTTATTTATCGCATCATTCATAATAATGGTATTCAATTTAAACTATCACTATGACATCCATGCATTTACACTTACTTACGTGTTTAGGCTCATCGTATCAATAATGGTTATCATTTATCGCTACCTTATTAACTCGAACATCTATCAGCAAATAACTGGCTGTTATTTTTCTGCTTTTTCTATATACTGTATCCCATAGGTTTGGTATTTTACTCGACATTAAATCTAGTAAGGTATTTCTTTTTTTATTTCTTGATTTTTCTTTTTTACCAATATTTGACACTTAAAAGTGAAAATTTATGTTCTGATATATATATTAGTCTCACCTTCTTGAGACTTTGACTCTTTTATTTTCTCCAGTTTGCGTAACTTTCAAACTTAATCAGATCGATATAAGTTTCAAAACCCCTATAATTTACCCTTTAAATTATTGCCCCTGAAGATGCTGTTTCGATTCAAAACCTAAACGACAACTATAATGACAATTAAGTTCCATCAAATTGCAAGGTGTAAGTCATACAAATATGTAATTAAGTTTTAATATCATTTCTAACAAAGCTAACATGGCACTCAAAGATTATACCTTTGACTTAATCTGTAGTAAAGCATCTAAAATACTAATTAAATTTTATACCTTTCTCTAACCAAATCTAATTACTTCAAATGTCTCTACATTTAGAATTCATCTGTCCCTAAAGTTATGCCCTTGTATGTTTGACTAAACGAGTAAAACTCACAACTGCATAATTCTTACCTGAAAGAAGTAAACATTTATGTATGCCCTGTGTTAGATTTTAAAAAAAACCTTACATAAGACTGCCATGATGCTTTGACTGAATAGTCAGTCAAGTCAGTATTGAAAAAATTACTTTTAAAAAATAATACCTTGACCTTGATATTGACCTTGACCTTTGACCCCAAGTAAAAATTACTTTATTTCAATTATATTCTTCCCTTCTTTTTAGAACTACACTGAAATCTACTTACCCCATTGACAGTCAAAAAGCAGGATTACCTTCTAATTAACTCTTTTAAAAAAAAATCAAACGCATAAATGTCTAAGTACTACATAAATAAACGTAAAAGACTAAATTCTGTTTATAGCTTATAAAGATCTGTAAATGGATGATTTTTTTTTGATTTATATTTGAAAAAATTATAACCGATTGTTTTAATATTCTCGCTATAGAATACAGTTTTTTTATTAGAATTTTTTAATTTTATTTATATTTAATTGAATTCTTGATTTCTATGTTTTTTTCAGATACTATCCAAAATACACTTTCACCTGTAATGTTTTTCCTGTTTCATAATACATTTGAATATACACTATGATTTTTCATTTCGTAGAATGTAAAGATTGCTCCTCAAATACAATCCTGCCGCAGATCAATGCTGTTATCATTTATAGGTATATCAAATTTTAATCAACCCTACCCCTTACATCTAACTCGAAAACATCTATAAGCCATATATACACCTAGACGTGTTACATTTTAACGTTCTCTTTTCGTGTCAATGAATCCGTGTTACTCGAAAACAATCTCATCAACCATATATCACCTAGGAGCGTGTTACAGTGTTTTAACGTGCTCTCTTTCGTAGTCAATGAACCGTGGTTATCCCAGTCACTCGTTTACGGTATATTTATAACAACTGCGAGCCCGATCTAAAATCCTAGTACAGAAATGAGAATTTTGCTGTTTTATTTATTTTCTTGCTTTTTTTCTACTTTTTTCACCCAAATGATATTGAAACACTTAAAAAGGTGGAAACGTCTTATTGTTCTCGAACAATTAGTTTACTAGTGTTTATTAGTTTTCCACCTTTCTGTGGAAAGACCTCTTGAAATGCTTTGTTTTTATTTTATTTCTCACCTTATGTTTTGACACCGTAAACTTTAAAACTTTATATTCATGATACTGGATATTAAAAGTTATTCCAAACGACCCCCTATGTTAGAACTTTGACCCCTTTCGAAGTTATTGCCCCTTCGCAAGAAATGCTGTTATCGCTACTTCTCCAAAACCGTAAACCGCAGAGATTCAAACCTAAATTAATGTTTACGACAATTTAGTAGACTCTCCAATCAAACATTGCGAAAGGATTGTAGCTTTATAACAAATTATTGCCCCTGAATGTTTTGATGCGCAGATCAAATGCATGTTATTCATATTAATAGGTATATCATAATTTTAATCAGACCCTACCCCTTACATCTTAACTCGAAAACAATCTCATTCAAGCTCATATATACACCTAGGAGCGTGTTACAGTGTTTTTAACGTGCTCTCTTTTCGTAGTCATAAAATCCTAGTACAGAAATGAGAATTTTGCTGGTTTATTTATTTTCTTGCTTTTTTTCTACTTTTTTCAGCCCAAATGATATTGAAACACTTAAAAAGGTGGAAAGACGTCTTATTGTTCTCTGAACAATTAGTTTACTAGTGTGGCTATTAGGTCTTTCCACCTTTCTGTGGAAAGACCTCTTGAAATGCTTCTGTTTTTTATTTTATTTCTCACCTTATGTTTTGACACCGTAAGACTTATCGAAAAACTTTATAGTTCATGATACTGGATATTAAAAGTTATTCCGAAAACGACCCCCTATGTTAGAACTTTGACCCCTTTCGAAGTTATTGCCCCTTTCGCAAGAAATGTCTGTTATCGCTACTTCTCCAAAACCGTAAACCGCAGAGATTCCAAACCTAAATTAATGTTTACGACAAATTTAGTAGACTCTCCAATCAAACATTGCGAAAGGATTTGTAAGCTCTTATAACAAATTATTGCCCCTGAATGTTTGCAATGTTTACGAATTATCAAGAACTTTTCTAAAACGACAAGGCGTATAGACATGGGACCAACTGCAAAAGATTCATTGACCTTTGACCTTAAAATCTAGGTCAAGGTCAAAGGTCAAGGTCATTCAAAATATGTAAAATTAAGCATTTTTAATAGCTCTTTTGTTCTTAACCAAATTCTAAACATCTTTGCATCTTCAATATGTACTCTTAAAACCATTTCAGAGATTTCATTCTTGTACCCTAAGATTGACCCCTCTAAAAGTTAGTGCCCCCTTCAGTGTAAACCCTTGTTATCGCTACTCCTCCGAAACCGTAAACCGTAGAGGTACAAAACCTTCAACAAGGTCTGCTACTAATTTAGAACACTTCTCATTCCATTAGTGCAAAAGAATTCGTAAACCATTTTAAGTAGTTATTGCCCCTGCTAGTTGATGATGTTTACGAAGAACTAAAAAATTCTTAACGACAAGTCGTAAAGACATGGGCCCAACTGCATGAGATCTTTTGACCTTTGACCTTGAAGAATAGGTCAAGGTCAAAGGTCAGGGTCATTGGAATACTAGAGAAATTGTCGATTAAGCTATTTTAAAAAAATCCAAATGACCTTGACCTTGATATTTGACCTTGACCTTTGACCCTGACCCCTAACTCAAAAAGTAATAAAGAAATATTCATTACCTTTATCTAGATTCTGCTTTTTTTTTCTGTCTGAAATTCAGTTATTGCTGAGCATAAAAATTAATTAAAGCCCGTATTGGCTATTTCTGCAATTTTTGTTAATATCATTCGATTCTCCTGCTCTATTACGACATTTT
>NW_026941549.1:0-13504 GCF_032062105.1 Saccostrea cuccullata
AGTTATTTTTATTATTGTTTTTTTTTCTTACCGATTTTGTGCACGCGATTTCTCGGAAACAGCTCGATCGATTTTCATGAAACTTTCAGGACTGATGGAACATCAATCAAACCTGATATATAATTTTTTGTTTTGATGACGTCACTTCCGGTTTTGAGATTTTAGCGATTTAGTGATTTTCAGAGGGTCACTTTGTCCGGCAGTTTTCTCAAAAACCACATAACACAGAAGCATGAAATTTTCAGCGATGATAGAGCATCATGTGCTGATGTGACATACACCTATCTTTTTCTCCGAAAGTGCTGCACGTCGGCGCTCGCTATGGCTCAAAAAAAGTCCCATCGAGGATTTAGAAAATTTTGACAACTTTTCTGCAATATCTTTTTACATGTTAACATTTTGTAAAGACATATAGAACAAAAGTTGTAGAAAATGTCACGATCTTTCTAAAAATATCAACAATAAGGGGCTGGTCCCTATAATAAAGGGCCAAAAGGGGCCGAAATTTTTTCTTTTATATCTCAAAAAGTATTGAGAATTTGTTATACGTCAAAGAAGCAAATTTGTTCAAAATGTCAAGATTTATCTAATGAGGTCGTCAAAATACGTCCGGTGATGTCACTTCCGGTCAAACCGGAAGTAGTCAAAATTGCATATTTTTGCCGTTTTTGACAGGTTTTTGGGTTAGATATATCACTGGAAGCTTAAGTACCAGTCCACATAAAAATCAGACAAAAGTGTAAAAAAGTGATACATGAAGGTTTACAGAATTTGATGATTTTCCACTCATAGATTTATTTTGAAGTATGAACAATGTATGTAAAATGAAAAATGTTTTGAGTCATGGTAACCATGGAAACCCGGCCAAAGAAATTTCCTTAGCAACCGGCGGATTTTTCAGTGTTGAAGGACAAAAAATCACCTATCTTTGAGGCTTTAAATAACACGTAAATACCATGAGAATTATTCTTTCTTTTGGGTGTAATAAAGATACACATTTATTTTGTTCTAATAATGTATTGAAAAATATTTAGATTTTAAATCAGTTCTGTGGTAGACTTTGGAATGTACACATTTTTTACAAGTTTTGCTGATTCAGCATTTTTCGTGATTTTGGCAATATTCAAGGCCAAATTTTAAAAATGGCCAGATTAATACAGTTGTTGCATGTACCTCACATTAAAGCAGAGGTATTTCTCTTTCAGAATTTGAAGTCAAATCCATGGGCTCTTTTGAAAATCGAATCTGTTGCCTAGCAACAAAAATGGGCTTTTTGATGCATAAAATGAGAAACAATGTAAAAAGTTTACGGAAAAATCAACTGAACGGTTATTTATGATAAACGAGATACAAATTTTCAAATAGTATGATTAAATTCGGTCTCCCTAGCACATTATTGAATATTAAAAAATTCTTTATCTCCATAGCAACGGCAGGTTCTCCATAGCAACAAGGCAAAGAAAGGTAATTTTGGCGTGTATTCGTGTAACCTTATTAAGGCTTATTCAAAATGAGTCAGAAAAATCCGGTTGAGCAAAATTGACAATGAAATGTTGGTCAATCTTAATTTTTTTTTCGTCTTTAATCAACACATGGCAACGATTCCCAGTGCATGGCAACCAATGTACCCTATTCCTCCTGTAAAGAGATTTGACTTTTGGATCAGTGTTCGTCATGGAAATGAATATTAAATTAATGTGTTGATGATTGTATTTGTGGAGAGTGCTGAAAAAATATATGAAATGTTCCATCAATTGTTGTCATGGCAACAACTACATGTGAGTGAATTTAAAATGGGACGAGTTCAAAAAACACAGTTTAAATTCAAACAGAATTGTGACTGGGCGAATTTAAAACGGGGCAAAATTTCTTGTAAGTGTGAACGGGCAAAAATCATATGATACCAAATTAAGGATGTGTTTCCATAGATAATGTTTTAATATAACTTGTACGATATTGTGGATTAAATTCAAACATCACGGTGCATGGTTTCAATTGGCTGCATTTTATAAAGATATCATTTCCAACATTTTAAAGTTTTCAACTCTGACATTTTTCAAGCAGTACTTTTCTGCAATGAAAGTAGCAAAAGATTTAAACTTAACTCATGAAAAATAGAAGAATAAATCATGAATAAATCATTGAAATCCAAAATAATGAGTTTTGCAATTGACTTTGGGTTATGTTTTAAACCAAAGGAATGACATGGAAAAGTTTTAATTTAAATGTATTAGTACTAATTTTTTTTCCAAACAGCACCACTTTGAATTCCTAATTTTAAACCTATTCTGCAACATGTCTGTGGAAAGTGGGGGGCTAAACCTACGCAGCAATAGTCAATGTCTATACTAGGAAAAGGCTAAACCCCTAGCCCCCCCCCCCCCCCCTCCCCGGTTCCGACGCCTATGTAGTTTGGTAACTTTATAACCATAGACAGAGTAGGGGAATAAAAAAAAATACATTTCAACCACTCTAAGTAATATTCAGCATTACTCAGTAGCGTCCCCACCCCACAAGAACCCCTGGCCCTCAGGTCCACACAATTCTTGCTCATCATAAATGTTTGAATAACAATATGGAGTGGATTTCAAAGAAATAATTCATTTTTAGTATATAGTCAAAGACACCCCCCCCCCCACCTCAACCCCAGCTCTCTATGATACCCCTGTTCCGGGGGGCTTGGAATTCACAGTTCTGGAAGAACGATAATAGCTATATCATAACTATATGTCTGTAGTCAGTTTGTTAAATACCTGAGAGCAAAGAAGAAGATTAATTATCAAAGATTTATTGCAATTTCACCATTTGATGATTAGAGCCCCACCCTAAGTAACACCAGAAATCCTGGTCCTTGCGCCATGAAATTCACAACCTGATCCTATGGCCATGAAAATCAAAATTTTCAAATAGGCACTCTTCCTCATTGTAACAACGCATCTAGTTAGTTGTTTAATACCCAGGGACAGAGAAGAATGGGGGGGGGGGGATTTTCCATTTTAAAAATGCATGTTTACTACATAATCAAAAGAGCCCTGCTCCCTAACACCAGAACTCCTGACCCTGGGGCCATGAAGTTCACAATTTTAGATGAGGCACCCTTCCTCATCATAACTATGTATTTTTCAAAGAATTAATGCATGTTAACTATATAATCATTTAATTTAAGCCCCGTCCTAACACCAGAACCCCTGTCCAAAGGCCGTGAAATTCACTACTATAGAACAGGAATTCTTTCACATCGTAACTATGTACTTAATTAATTTAAACCAGGAGCAGAGAAGAAGATTTTCAAAGAAATAATGTATTTTCATTATATAATCTATTTAGCCCAGCCCTAGCATATAGAACCCCTGACCCTGGGGCAAAGAATTTTACTATTTTGGTACAGTGTAGAGGACTCAATGCTTATTACAATCATTCCAACAGTTTCACTGCTTGATGTCTAGAAGTAAAGAAGATTTTTAAAGACTGCATTAATTTTAGTAGTTTTGGTCCCACCCCTCAGGCCCCAGGGACCCTGAAATTCACAATTTTGTGTTCCTCTTTTACCCATAGATGGGTTATTTCAAATTTAGTTGAAATTGGTTCAGTGGTTCCAGAGAAGAAGCTAAAAATGTTCAAATGTTTACGACCGCCGAATGACGTACGACGACGAACGAACAGAGATAGCAATAGGTCACCTGAAAGACTCAGGTGACCTGAAATTCTCAGAGGCACATCTCCTTTTTAAAGTGCAGTTTTAAGTTTGAACTCAGATATGCAAGGATGGAAATACTTCTGGTAAATACAGACCCTTAGTAAGTAATTTTCGGGGGTGGGTGTTACAACCATATATTTTCAGTTTGGGCACTATCAACAACCGAAAATTCCTTGGCAAACAAACCAAAAAATAGAAGATCGTCAGATATTATTATTATTGAGGGGGCACATGTATATTGTAGTGAAGTATTCAATAGTATTCTATAGCTAAGTATCGGCATAATAGGGAAAGATATTAATATAAGTATTATTGCTACTTGTATAAGTATGTATTGAATATTAAATATGTTTTTATTTTTTGAACATGAAATAAATTTATTTAAAATTTTATTTCCAGCTGTTTGGCAAGCAAAAAAATTGTCAGAAAGGGATCCTGCAGATATCCAAGAAATACAAAAAATGTCGGAAATGAAATAAAATTGTCGGAATTGAAATTTTAAGCATGTCGGAAATCCTAAACAAAATACTGGAAATTAAATGCAGTGAAAGAAAACATGAAAAAATGAGCAAGCACACAAAATTGTGTACACCTAATAAAACCCATAACCCTGGTAATGTTTATCTAGCATATATTGCGTTTATTTGAGATAATTTCCATTTTTCAAAAGAAAGATATGTATAAGCTTGTATCTTTAACTTGTTGTTGGGAAGCTGACACTTATTCAGTTCACAAGGAATCACAAGGTAGCTCTGGAGCTTCAAACGCTATTACCCAGAGAACAGGCCCAGAGCAACGCGTATCAAAGTAGTAGGAGCAACCTCCAACATCGCTCACCTGAGCACATGGGCTAGGTAAAAACAAATTAGCTCAGCACTCAATAGTTTACTTGGGGGAAGGGAGGGGGATGGACTTGAATTTTATACTTCTTGCCACCATATCAATATAAACTAGTGCTAACTGTAATGGGGACCGTTACAGATGTTCCCCAAACGCTCCCCAACTCCCTTTTGATGCCATATTCTCTAAGCTTCATTAAAGAAGACAAACGCTATGCATTTGAGACTTTAACAACGTTTACCCAGAAGTATACCAAGTTCATTCAAATTTTAGCATTGCATGCGTGCACATGTGAATGCATGTGCGTAATGACCATATCATCTTGTCTAAACAATCTAATTAATAATGTATTAATGTAAAAACTTTGGGCCAGGACAGATGAAACTTATGTAGAAGCATCCTCAGGTAGCTACATACAAGTTTATTCAAGTCATGACCCCCGGTGGTAGGGTGGGGCCACAATGGACGACCAACGTTTTAAATAGGAATATATAGGAAAAATCTTCTTCTTAATAACAGCAAAGCCATGATTGGTCATGTTTATATGGAAGCATCCTCAGGTAGTGTAGATTCAAGTTTGTTCAAATCATGACCCCCAGGGGTACAGCCACAATGGATGATCAAAGTTTTACATAGGAATATATAGGAAAAATATATAAAAATCTTGATTGGTTTTGTTCAAATGTTAGCATCCTCAGGTAGTTTAGATAAAGATTTGTTAAAATCATGACCCCCAGGATTGGGTGGGACCACAAAAGTACATAACTTATTTGGAATAAAGCCACAGTTAGTCAAAAAATATGTAAGCACCCTTAGTTAGTGTAGATTCAAGTATGCATAGATTCAAGATTGTTCAAATCATCCCCCCTGTTTTAGGATCAGGACTACTTAGGCATTTACTGAATTGATTTTTCCTAGCCACAGTGCTCAGGTGAGCGATGTGGCCCATGGGCCCCGTGTTACATGGATGAGTTCGATGTCAATTGTTTTGTTTTTGTTGCATAATATTTCCATTTTAAGATATGAACTAACCGGATAAATGAAGATGACCCTCTGACCATCGTTTGCATAATTTTTGAAACATGTTTGCACTACATTAATGCAAATCTCACCAAACAACATGCAAAAAAAAGTTTCTACTTGTGTGACTAGCCATGTTTTAAATTCATTTGTATTTGATCTAGCTTTGGACATCTTGTAATATTTCTTTCAAATGGTGTAAACTTCAATTTTACGTAAAACCTTAACTGACTGCAATGCGACTTTTCTTATTTTGATTTATTTTAATGTGCCGCGTCGCCCTCATAGAGCAGTGGTTAGAGCGTCTTCACTAGATTCACGAAGTAAGGAGCTGATCCTTACGTCGCATGTTCGAATCCCACTGTGGGACGCAGTAGGTGCTACCTTTGAGCTACCGCGAACGGTTCTTTTCGTTTGGAAAAAAAACTCTCCAATCTATGACAAGTATCAATAGAATAATTAAAACCTGATCTTCCTATTCAATTGGAAATATCATTGGAAATGTTTCCATAGTGACGTTATTCATTTTATTTATCTATTTATTTTCATGAGGAATTAATTCATACATTGTAATACTTTCTGAGAAATCTATGACGAGTGCTGAATCTTTCAAAATTATGAATAACGACTACAGAGTATCCCATATTGAAAATGTAACATTGTTTGCTATGTGCTAGAAATAGTTGTTATGGGTTAAATGAGTTTAAAAATACTTTCGAAATTAAACAAACATTTCAACATCATTTTTTTCTTCATGACGTGATTTAGATAAAGATTTACAGGTAACATGAATATGCGTCAAACTTTCTTTGTGTCGTTGCTAGGGGATTGGTGTTGTTGCTATGGTAATAAGTCATTGAACAATATTCAATAACTTGATACAACATTTTAAAGTCTTTCTGAACTATCAACATGCAATTATCAGCATATTACTTGAATATCAAATTCCATGACAAACAATACAATCCCAAAGTCAAATCTGTTTTACAGGAGACATACGAACTTTGGTTGTCATGTACACGGAATCCTTGCCATATGGGTTGATTAAGTACCAAAAAAAAAAAACAATAATGAAACCAAAATTTCATTGTCAATTTTGCTCAACCGGATATTTTTTACTTATTTTGAATAAGCCTTAACAAGATTACACGAATACACGCCAAAATTACCTTTCTTTGCCTTGTTGCTATGGAGAACCTGCCGTTGCTATGGAGATAAAGAATTTTTTAATATTCAATAATGTGCTAGGGAGACCGAATTTAATTATACTATTTTAAAATTTGTATCTCGTTTATCATAAATAACCGTTCATTCGAATTTTCCGTAAACTTTTTACATTGTTTCTCATTTTATGCATCAAAAAGCCCATTTTTGTTGCTAGGCAATGGATTCGATTTTCAAAAGAGCCCATGGATTTGACTTCAAATTCTAAAAGAGAAATGCCTCTGCTTTTATGTGAGATACATGCAACAACTGTATTAATCTGGCCATTTTTAAAATTTGGCCTTGAATATTGCCAAAATCACGAAAAATGCTGAATCAGCAAAACTTGTAAAACATGTGTACCTTCCAATGTCTACCACAGAACTGACTTAAGACCTAAATATTTTTTATTACATTATTAGAACACAATAAATGTGTATCTTTATTACACCCATAAGTCAGAATAATTCTCATGGTATTTACGTGTTATTTTAAGCCTCAAAGATAGGTGATTTTTTGTCCTTCAACACTGAAAAATCTGCCGGTTGCTAAGGAAATTTCTTTGGCCGGGTTTCCATGGTTACCATGACTCAAAACATTTTTCATTTTACATACATTGTTCATACTTCAAAATAAATCTAAGAGTGAAAAATCGTCAAATTCTGAGAACCCTCATATATCACCCTTTGTCTGATTTTTATGCGGACTGGTACTTAAATCTTAATTTTTTGTTCGTCGACGTCACTTCCGGTCAAACCGGAAGTAGCCAAAAATGGCTTAATATTGCCATCATTTATATAGATTTGGAGGATTAAACCATTTTTAGACTTCATTACTCTGTTTTTTTTTTAAAAATGAAAGTTGCAGATGTACTTCCGGTCAAACAGGACGGAAGACCTACTCGTTGCTTTGCAACGAGCTCGGCTCTAGTTATTATTATTTTTCTTCTTCTTCCTGGGTACTTTTTTGTCCGGGAATGATCTCGTAAACTATACATCTGACTAAGGTGAAATGTTTTTAGGGTCAGTAGACATGTTATGTAGATTTGCGGAATGAAGGTCATTTTGCGCGCACGTGCTTGCAAGAGCGTGCACGTGCAACATGTGGAATGACTGATTTACTTGATATAGGCGTAACTTTTTAAATTTTTGATGAAATGCTTTGAAACTTATAATATAAGGATATATTAGTAGCATAGACAATATGACATGGTCAAAATAGCAAAATCTCACGCGCATGCACGTGCGCTTCGCTCTGATTGGCTAAAACTAAAGTCTCAATATCTTTCTCGTTTTTTGACGAAATCTTTTGAAATTTTGAAAATAGCCATGCATTAGGATATCCTACAACATGATATATAGCAATTATCATGAAAACACGTGCATGCACGTGCGCGGCAATCTGATTGGCTTAAACTTTAAATAGCTATAACTCCCTTGATTTTCAACCAAACAGGATGGTATTTGGAACATAGATAGATATACTGGACTACTACAAGAAAATATGGTCACCATGCACATGCATACACGTGCATGTACGTGCGCTGCATTCTGATTGGCTGAAACTTTAAACAGCTATAACTCCCTTGGTTTTCAACCAAACGGGGTGGGATTTAGAACATAGATAGATGTAACAAAAAGGTATGGTCACCATGCTCATGTCTGCACGTGCGTGCACGTGAAATGAGCAAAATCAAAAAAACACTTGAATGAGCGTATCTTTTTAATACTTTTGGATTAAATACTTTAATATTAAGTATATTAAAATATATAGATTGTGTAGACAAGATGATATGGTCATTACGCACATGCATTCACATGCGCACGCGTACAATGCTAAAATTTGAATGAATTTTATACACTTCTGGGTAAACGTTTTTAAGTTTCAAATGCATCGAGTTTGCTTTATTTAATGAAGCTTCCAGGGAATATGGCACCAAAAGGGAGTTGGGGAGCGTTTGGGGAACATCTGTAACGGTCCCCGTTACAATTAGCACTAGTTTTCTTTAAAATGATGAACTTATATCTAGCGCAAATTACTTTCCTTGGTTTAAAAAATAAGCGTACGAGAGAGCGAGTGAGAGGCATTTTATTCAAGTACATTCAAGTTTTTACCAGCGAGTCCCTGTATCAAGTATTGTTTAATTTTTATTCTATTAAACATAATCGACCTTTTCTATTTAAATTTAATTTATTTGATGATTTTATTAAACTTCAAGCACAATATCATTATGTAGTACTAAAATGAAGTCCATGCACGGATGCTATTGTACATCGGGAATTTTCTTTAATCCTTTATCCATGCATTCCTCCTTCAAGGAAAATAATTATGAATGAATTGATTGAATAACGTGTATAAAATCATGTGGTTTTGGTTTGTCAACGTGTTTATTTCATGATCAGCAAATCACAACTCCTCGGGTCTTCCTGTCTAACAGAATAATAACTTCAAATGTATTACGTATACATCATGACATCCCCATGCTCCTCACCCCTTTTACCCAGACTTTGAAATAAATGAGGAAAGATATTTTATTTGTGGACTTTTGAGTTTAATTTTATTGAAAGTAAAGCTATTACCTAAAATACGTATTATGGAAGGGAGTTTCAACCCCGTCTATCTTTCATAAATAGAAACACCATGTTGTTTGAATATTAACATCCGGTGATGTTTTAAAATACCTCAATGTTGTTTTTCTGACCTGTGACAAAATGGAACGAGATAATGCAAATTTCAAACATCTTCATCGGCCAATGACAGAAAAGTTGTAAAATTCCTGTCAGGGTTATGAACTTCTAATCACTGAAAGGTGTTTGTCTTGACACAGAGCCAAGGTTATTCTGTTAAGATCAAGGTCACTGACAGAAGAAATATTTTCGTTACTACGCTATGAATTAGTAAATGAAAATCATTGGAGGCTCTTACTTGAAAATAAATTACTTATGATTGGAGGTTTTGTCATGACCCTAATCAAATATCTTTCTGGCAAATCAAGGTCACTGACAAAGAAAAAAAATGTTTAAGCATAACCTTGTAATTAAAATTTACTGGAGGCTCATGCTGGGAAGACAGGTTGTTGACATAAGAAAGTGCAGTGACCTTGACCCATCGTCTGTACTTCCTGTCCACAGCTCCAACGGAAGACCTACTCGTTGCTTTGCAACGAGCTCGGCTCTAGTTCTTATTATTCTTTTTTTTTTCTTCCTAGACGCCAACTTTGACGCTTCATATCTTGCTCATTCCTGAACGGATTTTGTTCAAATTTTCAGAGGTTTTAGACTTTTTTAAACCCTTTTAGAATACTGTTTCACAATTCGAAAATTACCTTCTATTAACGAGTTATTGCCCTTTGATTGAATTTTTCTTACCTCCGATTTCCAGACAAAGGCTCAGAAAAGATAATAATTGGAGCACAAAACTCTTTTAAATCGAGGAGAGAAAGCATTGAAGTTGTGCACATCGGTTTTTGTTTTTTGATTTTTGCATTAAAAATGGCGCTAGAGAGGGGTCAAAAGTTAGACCGCGGAAAACAGCCAAAAATTCGACATATTTTCCTTTATATCTTAAAAACTAAAAATATTTTGTTAAGACATGTAGAACAAAAGTTGTGCATAATTGCAAGGGCTTTCATGTAATTATATTCAAAAGGGGCTGGCCCCTATAATTAGGGCTCTATGGAACTTGAAAGTTTTTGCTTTATAACTCAAAAACGGTAAATATTTCGATCTAGATCTTACGAACAAAATTGTTCTTTTACACCTTTTTGATCTGATGAAAATGCTGTTTTGTTCGATTATGCCGGGAATATTGCGTAATACGCGGTAGAAAGCAGGCAAGGTAAACAGGTAGCGTTTTTCCGATTACATTCACCTTGTTTGTTTACAATTATATAACACGCCTCCCTCGATAGCGCGGGGCAAAGTCGGTCACCGGGAATCAATCGGCGGGCAATCCAGCGACCCACAGTTATACACAATTAAAAAACACAGTTAAATTCATTTTTTTTAATATATAAAATTGTACCTTAATACTACAGTGTATCTCTGTCCTATGAGAATATTATTTTGTTCGAGTCTTACGTATTATAGGAAAGAAAGCTAGACAGTTCTCATCTTGCAATTGAAGGAAAACTCTGTAGTCTTTATGCGCAGAATTGAAGTAAAGTTGCCGTAAGTAATAAATATTTTACAATGCTGTATCATATCTCTTTTTTTAAATTAGGTTTTAAACGTGTTCTTTGGTTCCCGTTCAGAGTATTCAATGGCATCATTTTCCTTTTATTAATCAAGATATTTCCAAGAGAAAGAGTTTTAGAAAAAAGCACGAGTATCTTTTCTTCGTTAAAATATGAACACAAACAATATGAACGAAAACGATACACGCCCGGATCTCATAAAAAGAACTTTTAAAGAGTCAAATAATACAAAAATTATTTACTGCGCAATTCTCACATTCACCTGGAACCCAGATTTTAAGTATGTTGACCATTGCGTAATCTTACGATTACACGCGTCCAAGAAAATCTAAAGTGACACGCCGCGGCGAACCATTGACCCCGCAGTCATAGGCAAAATAATTGGTGTATTAAAACCATTTTACAATTAATGGAAAATTATTATTGTCGGATATTTGAGATTAATATGTTGGCTTATCTTCGTTTTAAATTTGATCGTGATACATGTTTATCTAAAACAGCTATCTTGGTTTTGTGTAGGGCTGGGTATTTGCCCGAGATTTCGTATTGCGATATATTGCGATATTTTTAACTGTATTGCGATATGTATTGCAATATTTTCAATGTAATTTAAATGACATTTTCTTACTATATTTACATTAATTTACATGCAGAATGTACATAGATATGATAATTAACTAACATGGAAAAAAGCTTGTTGATTTTATTAAGTTATATTCTGAAATGTTCCCACAAAACAACTTCTGTCGTACTGTTTGGCTTAATGACAAACCTTCATATGTCCATTTTTATATTTAATGACAAAATTCCTTCTAAGCATATTGCCAATATATCAATATAACAAAATCGTATTGCGATACGATATTTTTTGTCCTTGTATTGCAATATATTGAAATATTGATATTATTGCCCAGCCCTAGTTTTGTGTTTGTTTACAATTACGCGACCAACCATTCCTTCCATCGCTTGTTGACATTAATAAACACAGCGTGCTCGAATGTTAAATCTTATTTTACAAAATTACGGAAAACATTATTTTCTGTAAGTAAATCGAATCTTTCAAAAATATTTTAAAATATCTTGACTTTGACTTTGGTTTGACTTTCGAACAAAACGCTGGGGTATTTATTTTACATGAACATTAATCAGTCTTCATTTTTTATAGTTCATTAGCTCCATGTGTAATTTTACTTTTCGTTTTGACGATTCATAGCGTAAGGACTGGCGATCTGTGGTTACTTTACTTCAACCAATATTGATTTAAATGCATAAGCTTAATTTGCGCTTTTAACACACAAATAAATCTATTTTCAACACAAATATTCCCAAACACATTTTTGTTCATCACAGATTTTTACCATGGCTATTTCAGTTTTAAAGTTTAAAGAAAGTCTTCCGAATCATAAGGATCTATTCAGAATTTTACTCAATGAAATGGACTAAACATCGATAAGTATGGAACGCCGTCACTGCCTTATAGCAGAACACTACTATTGCATTATGTTAACCTTCCAATACATTTTGTCAACTCTTTTTGACATTAACCCACACTACTATTGCATTGTGTCAACCTTCCATTACATTATGTCAACTCTTTATGACGTTAACCCACACTACTATTGCATTGTGTCAACCTTCCATTACATTATGTCAACTCTTTATGACATTAACCCACACTACTATTACATTGTGTCAACCTTCCATTACATTATGTCAACTCTTTATGACATTAACCCACACTACTATTGCATCGTGTTAACTTTCCTTTACATTATGTCAACTCTTTCTGACATTTACACATACTACAATTTTATTTCGTCAACTTGCATTTCATTATGTTTACTTTCATGACAATCTTAGTTTTTATTAACTGATGTGAAAAGCTCATGCCATACTGTGCGCACTCTTCTACATTATGTCGATTCACTATTACGTTATGCGAACACGGGTGTCCTCGGCCTTTACATGAGCATAACGTATTTTCCGCGTTCCGCAAGCACTAAAAATGGCGGGAGAGAAAACTGTACTAGAAGAGATTCTCAGCGATTTCGGAATGACATCTTTAAATGAAAACTTTAAGCGACAAATGATTGACAACCATGAAACATGCAAAGCCTTTACACTGCGACTGTGAATTAAAGTAACGTCGAAATTCAATGGTGTTTACTTTAATCTGATAATTAAATAAATCAAATATTATGAGTCGTGCAGCAATCATTTTTTCTTTTTATTTTGAATTGTTTTCTTTTTTATATATAAAAGTCTCAAACTTTGTAGGACATTGCATTAGTTTCACATTAAGTTTAGCTGAATTATGTTGAAAACTTTTTTCTTTAAAACTATAAAGACTGAGAGCTTCTCCGCTTTCCGCCCCTTGGTCTCCAGCCATATACCGCCCCCCTTCCTTGCTCAAGATTCCCATATCTGCCACTGATATGTGCCCATGCATGCTTACTAAGGCATATTCAATTAATTTAGATGAGCGACTGGTAGATTTTTGTAATAGAATTATGGTCCTGGAATGATTAAAAAAAAATTTCTAACTCCAG
>NW_026941550.1:0-13531 GCF_032062105.1 Saccostrea cuccullata
AAATTGTTGAATTCCCTTGCATATATAGTGATACAATTAAAATTTGATCAGTTTTAAATATGATATAAATTTTCTGATGACTTAATGTATTTTAAACATAATTTAATTATTTCAATTTGAAATAATAAAATAGAATAAAATTGAATGGATTTTTTCTGGATAAGTTTAAGTAAAACAATTAAAGCAAACTAGTAAAATCAAAGTCAAATGAGTTATATACCAAACTTTATTACATGTATCCCCTTACAATGGAGTTGGATGGAATATAATAAAGCAATCATGTGTTGTGTGTTTGTTTGTGGGTGAGTTAGTCCTGTGCAAAATGGTAGGAACATACTTTGCATCAGGATTGATGTATAAGCTAGTGCATTATTGTTGATTTTGAAATGTAAACATATTATTAAAATATTTAAAGCATTGAAATGTTATTATAAGGATTTTTTTTCTTTTTTAAAGTAAATCACACAGGTGTTGTTGCAAATACAAATTTTTTTATTATTTTTTTTTTTTTTTTACATTTTTTTTCTGAAAAAAAAAGAAATAAGAAATATACCTAAACATTTCCCTTTAATTTTTTTATGCTGAAAATTGCTTTGAAAAAAAATCCATAAGTAAATATCATTTATAAGCAAATCAAGACTATTCAGATCAAACAGGAAGTGTCATTTTCACACACTAGAGCAATAAGGAGAACAGAGGCTAAGAAAGGCCTAGTTCTTGCTGCCTAGTCGTAATTCAAATCAAACTTAAGTTTGATTTAACCAAATACTACTCAAATTAAGAGCAAGTAGAAAATCTGGACTCGGCTTTTATACAAATAAAGAATTTTTAAGTCAAGAACATCTTACTAGAGGCCCATGGGCCAAAAGGCTCACCTGAGTATCTATGACAATGCTGTTTTTCATCAGCAGATTTATTCTTTCAAGATTCCTTTGTAAGCATTTGATTGCTTTAAGCAACACTATGAAAAAAATGGTATGAATTCAAGCTTTCAAATAAGTTTCAACATACTTTACTTGTTGTGTTTTTTAAGAGGATCAATAATTTTCATTAATTCTTTATTATTTATATCATCTTGAAAGAGGATATTGTGCTTCATTCATTAACCGGTCCACTCATACAGATCAGATCCAGCATCTGAAGCAAGCCTGATAGTATGCATCCTTGGATGTATCCTCCATAAAAATTTGGTCAACATTGTTACTTGGAAAAGAGACCTGCACCAGTAACTTTACAAATCTTACCAAAAACGTTAATCTGCTCCAAAAACTTTAACCTGGTCATTCCTTTGCTTAAATTGCAGCATCTGAAACCTTATCTTGTACATTAAACACAATAGAAGCATCTCCCATGCATGCCTGATTGATGAAGGGCATAGAAGTACTAAGAAAACTGCTCCAAAAACCTTAACCTTGGATGCTGACACTGATGCCGTGTGTTATCTAATAGGCTCCCCAAACTCAAGGAGGTGAGCTAAATATGGTGTCACTGAAGCTCTTTGATTGTCCATCCCAAATTTTTTCCGACCATTCAACTACAGCTTGTTTGAAATAATCCAAACTGTACAGAAGAATAAAAGGGAAGAAGAATGTGAAAAATTTACAGGGACAGTTATGCCACTGACAGAAATTTTGATCAGAAAAACTGTAATTCAACCTTTGGTTCAGGCGAGCTAAACACAAAAAGAAAAGTAAGGAAGAAACAGGAATAGTATAACACACTTATAGTGAAGTGCCAGCATGAACAACTTCATCTCTCTATTAATATAATTCATTATATCCAATAGGTTAAAAATATATATTAAAACTGATCATGGAATGAATGGAACTTTGCTGAAAGTTTAAATATATCAAGCAGGCTATCTTGAACCATGTTTTTATGACAATGTACTGTATATTACATATTCCACGTCTAACTTGAACCATAAACAAACCTTGACATAGAAAACACAAATGGTAAAATTCTTTTTCTTCACTCAATCTTTCTATTCTTTTATTCCTCTATTATATTTAATTTCTAAGATACACTTGTAAAAAAATGTCAGTAAGGCCATACAAGGCATACTAATTTTTCTCAAAAATGGCTAGACGTTTAATTTTAGATTGTTCATCCCTGGCACTTTTTAAAATAATAATGCAACAGTGTCCAACACAATATTATAGGAATTCATTATAAGGGTGTGGATATAAATGTGTGTATAATAATGATTGCACACATTTTCTGAAGTACCTACCTCATTTTCATCCCTTAATCGCTTCATCTTGTGTGAAAAATAAACAAGATGTCTCAATAGCATCCCCACATCAAGATAAACACTGAATACATAAACTATACTGTTTTACATTTATTTTAATTTCTAGGAATGGCTATAGGTATTGTCATTCCTCTGACAGGACAATCATCACTGCTCAATCCTGGATGACAACACTTACCAGGTCTTGATATTCGTCCTCTACTTCCCGTCTCCCTGATAACCAGTTATCGTCATCCAATAGTCAAAAGTCCCCAGGCAAGTTTTTGCATTACACTGCTCTTATATTGAATTATTTTAACTTACTAATTTAATAAGTATACAGGATAGTAAAGTAGCAAAAACAATTTTTCTATTTATTTATTTATTTTATTGAAGCGTTTTAACACAGTATGAATAAACGTTAAGCAACCCTAGAATTAAAAATTCACAACGTTAAATACTGCATTATTATCCATTCAAACGAATTCATGGCAAAATAACCGTTTCTCAAAGAGTTCACACTATTTAAGAAAAATTAAATTCTTTTATTGAATGTTTTTCCATGTAGAGACTAAATCGTCCTCTAGTTCCGCTAGATTCCGCTAGATTCGGCTGCTGGAAAAGCTGTCTCACACTTCGGTCTATCTTCTTCCAAACATGCTAATTAGGGTTGAGATTAGGAAGATAAGGGGGCTTATCGAAATTGTCTGTGCCTTATCAACAATAGTTACATAACGTCTTCTTACATGTATTCCCCACTCCTCCAGTTTGACATTGAGGGGAGGGCACTTCCGGTTCCGGTTCCATTGATTTTTCCGGATAAACCCTTGGATGATTTTGTAATGTTTATTGAAAATCTAGCGATTTCTAACGATTAAAAGGAATTCAGGCATGCTTTGTAGGTTTTTCAAGCGATAATTATAAAGGTTTTAAGTAAAATAAAGTCATACATTGAAAAGAAACATCACTTTCGTTAAGTACGGCCAACTTGGGCCATTTTAACTTCACTTGCACATTGTTGTGTGGACATAGACCGCATTTTATTCAAGCTTTTTTTCTTTTTTTCGTTATCAATTAAAGATGGAGAACACATGGAAATAACAAACATGCAGAATACACCCGAAACACATATGGAACCCGAGCTTCATGCTTTTTAACAAAAACGGTCACGGTCGAGTAATTACACATTCGATTACATTTTTTTTTGGCCTTGACAAATAAGTATTGCAAATTAAAGGCAAATTTGTAAGCAACTAGTAAATTGAAGTTAAAGTTTTTAACTTTTTGAAAAAATAAAAGGGGGGACTTAGAAATTTTGACAAGTATATCATATGAAGAAGCTCTAAGCAGGGGATGCTTACTACCTCCATTGTACCTTTTCCCATTTCTGATGCTTTTATAGATATTTCTTTATTTTTTTCTGCAAACGATTTGTATTGTTTCAAATATGATTACTGTTTGTTTTCTGCGTATTTCTTGATGTGAATCTGAAGACAAAAATCATTTCAATCTATTCAAAAGATCTACGAATCAACGTGAAATACTCAAAGGAGTTCCTAGCATCAAAATATGCCCAAAAACTTTATCTACTTGTCTTATTAAAATTAAGGCTAGGTTCAACTGCTGTATGACCATAATTTTTAGTTTTTAGTCAGCAATGTCTTTGGGCATATTTTGCCCTTGACCTTAAAACACTTTTAAGACATTTAAGTCAATAGTCTAATCAGAATCAGAACTTTTTGCAGAACAGTAACTGATGTGGATCTGCAGCACACTTTCCATAGCACTACACGATGTTCAGTGACATTAAAGAGCTATGCATCATTGCAAATAAAATTACAATAGAACTTATCCTTAAATGATGCAAGGTTTTTACAGAATTAAGTTTGTTAGGTCTACATTAGGTACGATGTTCTCTTTTCCTTGTTTCTACTTCTTAGTTAGAAGCTGGTTCTTACTTTGCTTTTACTGATTTATGTATTTTTATTAATTATTATTCACTTTTGGAAGAATTAAATCATGCTGTATTCAGGTCGATAAATGTTACTTTGCAATACATTTTGCCAAATGATATCATGAACGTCATAAAGTTAATACAAAATACATAGTCGGTAGAAAGAAGTTTCTGGACCTGGGAGGTAAAAAGCGAAAATGAATGTCAAATATCAAATCATTCTCCTCAAGTAAAACCTCCTGGGCATGGTACAGCAGAAAGCAGAAAAAACATGTTGTGGCCTTCAATTGGACATTTAGATGAAACAATCAGAGATGAAGACCAGTATTAAGATCAAAAGTTTATAAAACAATACAAAATAGAAGAGCAGAGCAAACACGGAACTCCAAAACATCAGATGTGGAATCAGGTGCAATGGAGTGGAGATCATCCCCTGCCGACCGGTCACATACCGATTACAGTCCCCCCCCCCCAACTTTCAAGTGGGGGGTATACAAAGGTCACCGAACTTTCTGAAAAGAATAGTTGTGAAACCCGGGGGAGACATCGACGTAACGTCAAGTTAGATATGTCACGTCACATTTTAGAAGCATCTCACCCTAGTGTCAAATTCAAATACTTAATTATACAAAATGCTGCCCTTTTCCCAATTTTTCTTTTCTTAAGAAAAGCCTGGGTATCATCTCGCACCAATTTATCTTCATTTTTTCACTCATATTTCAAAATACTTGCCATCTTTCCATATGATGTTCCAATTTCAGTAGCAATGTCAAGAACAGTGCGATAGACGACAACGTCCATTAACGCTTATAATTTGTCTAGGGGTATACACACTTAAAGCATAGCCAAAAAGCGCCCATACCTTGAATCAAAGTCCATAGAACTTCGATTTTTCTTCACTTTCTTATGCCACTGGAAAACTAGAAACTAAATGCATTTTTCCCCAGCCTATGTCGATATTATACGAGTTTAAGGTAGAGTTATTCCGAGATTTTTCACAAAACTTATGACTGGACCAAAATTTGACGATGTCTTACAAGAAGGATATGGAGATAACGAAAGGTATTCAATCTCAAAGTCCATAAAACAATACAAAATAAGAGTAGAGCAAACACGGACCCCCGAAACATCAAAGGTGGGATCATGTGTCATGGAGGAGTGAGCATCCCCTGCCGACCGGTCACACCCGCCGTGTGCTCCTTGTCACGATCGGGAAATAACGGAAAAAATCCGTCGTCAATTCAGTGTATAAATAATGGACTAACAATTGGTATGAAAAAAGTAAGTCAGCATTTGACTCATTGATAAACTGTAATTGCTGAAAAGGTCATTGCATCGACCATAGAACTTGCGAACTGATGACTTAAACAAGACTCTTGATATTCTTGTTTCATAAACTTGCTTGTCAATAATTTACCTCGTTTTAGAAATTGTTCATACGTAGAGCATGCTCTACTGAGATATATATACTCCGTATGCATGTGATGAAGGTATATTGCTGCATAAGTAAGGGAAGTTGATGATAGAAAAGTTAATCACGTTTATCATATAGTTTGGTTGTTAGATTACCATTAGTGTCTTTTTCAAGTAAAATATCAAAGTATGAAACAGAAGTGTCGGACTCTGTGGTATCAATGACATAAGTCTCGTTGTATATACCACACAGGGCGATTTATTCTCATTCACATTTTAAGAATTAAAATGATTATAAACACGTTAATGTCTCCCCCGTATTTCCAAACAAGTTTTAACTATATTTAATATTTAAAATGTTTTTTGTTAAAATTATTCAACACGTGTCCATATTCTATTTTGTAATTTTCAACCAATTACACTTAAAAATAAAGAAAATATGAAAAAAGTCCACGAACTTTTGGATCGAACCTAGTAAATAAATTGTTCTCCAAAGATCCACGTGCAGATTTTCATTAAAATACGCAATATTACAGGTTTACCAATCTTGAGTTTTATTCTGAAGCATATAGATTCAAGACTGAGTTTGGATAGAATAAGAAACAGGAATTTAAAAATATTGCTATAGAATTCGAGTGAAATATGAAAAAAGGAACAAAGATTAAGTTAGGATCACTGAAGGTATAGAAAACAACACCGGGGAAAACAATTTAAAAAACATTTTAGTACTTAATTTTTTTCACATAGTAATTTAAAAAAGGGCATTTTCCGGGCTTTGTTCAATAGTATGACCATTGATATTTTATTAAACATTGTATGGATGGCAGCACCCATGATGCTAGTAGATGGGAACAAACGCTTAATTATTTATTTTTATTTATTGATGAATTTACGCAGAATATAAAAACTTTTTTCATTTGTCTAATTAAAATTAAGGATAGTTGCAACACCTGTATGACCATCATTTATCACTTAAGCGTTATTTAGTCAGCAATGTCTTTGGGCATATATTGCTCTTGACCTTAATCAAAATTGTGACCTTAAAACACTTTAAAGACATTTACTACAATAGTCTAATCAGAAACAATAGCCGTCGTGGATCTGTATCACACCACATCTAGCATTACGCTGTTCAGTGACAAGAGCTTAGCATCATTGTAAATAATATTACAAAAATGAAACATATGGAAACAGCGAACAGTCTTCAAGATCAGAAGGCCGTAAAACAATACAAAATAGGAGCAGGGCAGAACTTAACCGTAAATGATGCAAGGTTTTCACAGAACTAACTTTGATAGGTCTCCGTTAGGTACTCTAATTGTTTTCCTTGCTGTAACATTTCTATGTAAAAGCTGGTTCTTACTTTGCTGTAACTAATTTATTTATCGATATAATTATCGTTCAATTTTGACCTACAATTTCCAAAAAATTACATGTGTGTCATAAATTTGATACAAAATACGTACCCCGTAGGAAAAAGACAAAGAACAAAACGATTATGAAATATCAAATCAATTTGCTCAAATGACAACTCCCGTGCAATAATAGATACAGAAAATTTTGTCATTTTAGTGTTATATGTATGTTTATTATGTACTTCATCTACTGATTGACAAAATCTATGTGGATTTTGGAGACTAGGTTTTCAAACAATGAATTGGAAATTCCATGGGTATTTGTTTCGCTTCGCCATAAGCAGACCTATCTTTGTATCCATATGAAACAGAATTTGTCCAAAATCTAATAAATGAAAAGAAGAAAAATCAGGTTGTGGCCTTTAACTAAACATTTAGATGAAACATATGAAGATAACGAACAGTATCAAGATCAAAAGTCAATAAAACAATACAAAATTGGAGCAGAGCAAACACGGACATCCAAGACATCAGAGGTGGAATCAGGTACCATCGAGGAGTGAGCATAGTAGACTAGCTTAATGGCTCAAGAAATTAAAGTCCAAGGTTCATAATGCATAAAACTATAAGCAGCAATTTTAACGGTGGTAAATCCTTATTTATCCTCTGATTCCCACGGCTTTGATCTCTGACCACTTTTGGCCAAGTATAGTATAGGAGTCTACATTCTAACTATACATATCCTGTAGTTAATTCAGTACCGTTGACACTAAGTAGCTCTGCCTATAGATCTATGAAGGCTTTGCTAGCCTATCCAGTCATAAGAAAGCTTACTTTCCTATTAGTTGCTAGGTACCATTGATCATAGACAATGACCTTGGATAATGCTTTATATCAACTGTGGATGTTTTCTCCCTCCACATGTTTATACTTGGACAGATAATGCCACTTGACTTTGCCTATAACTTTGTTCTGAAGATTGTATTCAAAACCCAACAATTTGCAACTAGTTGAATTGAAGAGAACTGCCACAAGCTATACTATAGAAAGTCTAAACATCAAAAACACACATTAAAAAAAGACATTCCACCTTAACCCTTACCTTCTATCTTGGGACACATCAAGAATCATATTTTAACTTACTTCTTAATACTCTGACTTTTACAAATAACCTTAAACAAGTGAGAAGATACATCTTCTTTATTAGCTAGGTCAAAGGTCTAAAACTAAGAAATTAATTACATAAAGACAAACTGAAACCGAATTTAAGTCTACCATCAACTGCTCCATTCTGATATTAATTTATTACGCTTGAAAAGCAATGGACCATAACTGGTGAATACTTATACTCAGGAAATCAACATGAAAAGTCACAACAAACAAAGACATGCATTCCTATAATCCACTAACAACAAGAACTTACTACATTCTCATACAATTAACAACCATAAAAAATATACTTGCAAGATTCAAGGAATCAACATCCATCAACATGATCTCAATGATGTTTACTCCAACATAGCACAATATACAATCTCCAACACTATCTAAATGATATACCTATACTGTAGTACCTGAACATAAACCTTAAAGATGAGTATTGATTCTGAGTCACTATGGATACTCTACGTACAAATCTCACCAGCGCAATCATTCTATTTATCTCCAATATCCCACCTCACACATCTATTTAATTAATATTTCATAAGCTGACCAAGGAAATTTAATGGACTAAGAAATAATAATGGCAGAACTGTGTATATATACAGTGTTATTGCTGTATTAAAGTGTTTTGATTTGAGTTATATGATCAGAGGTAATTCATAGTAAACAATTACTGCATATGGAATATGTTAGAGGGACTGATCTGGGCAATAACATATAGTTTATTTAGAGTGTGTTAATGAGAGGATTCTTTGGATAATTTTTTTGCTATATATCAATGATAAATCTTTTCATTACATGCCACCCCCATCCACCCAAAGGTGAAAAAAAAACTTGGGGCTTTAAGGCTTAAAATTCTACTATAACTTTTTATTTACGAGATTCAAAATTACACAAAATACAAGACATTCACAAAATAACTTTCAATTACAATTGTGGTATGAGTTACACATTATATTCATTAGTATACAATTCTAGTAAGTTATATGAGCCCTTCCTTGACCCTATACACAGTTATAAATAATCATGCCTCCCCGTAACCTAGCTGTATATAGATAGAATACTCCACATACCTCTCCCATATTTCTGTCTGTCATATCTGTGTTTTTCCTGTTCTCGTTTTTGTTTAAGAAACTCATTGTATTCCTCGTTCCGGGACTGTTTTTTCCTGATCTGAAATAGAAATGGTTTGATTTACTTGTTTGGTTGTGAAGAGTGCCAAATCAAAAGTATTCATTAGGCATGCTCATTGAGCCTGATGCAAGATGCTTCAGCTGCCAGTGCCTTAATTTGTGGAGGTGATTCCATGATTCCAAACAACAAAGTAATCTCTATATGTCCATCAAGCTCCACCCTCCTCAGCAAGACATCATCATTTATAAAAATTGTGTGCATTGTTCATCTTTCCAGGTAAGACAGTCTTTCATGTGCGCACCATAAAATACATGGAACTCACCTCTGCAGACTCATGTGATCTAATCCCACGAAGACTTGCCTCAAATGAATCTGAATCCTTTGGAGGTAGATCCTCTGGCTGAAATAAGATTTTAATTGAAACATTTTTAATTACCTGCTCAGTAAAATTTTAAAATGAGATCAATCCATACTGTTCAGGTCATCTGTTACTTGACAAGAAAACTTGCAGTACTGGGTAATTCAACTCCTTTTTTCTAAAAGACTCTAATCATTAGTGAAGGATTAATTGTTTTGGTTTTATAAAAAGTTCCCAGATTTGTGTGCAGAAAATTTGCTACATGAATTCTTAACTTAAATTATTACTTATTAAGTTTGTTACTGATTGTTCACAGAAATATGATGGATTAATTCTTCAAGTCCTTGGAAGGCAAGACCCATTTTAACATAGGAGGATATGGGGAAATAACTGCTGATTGAGAACAGCATGGCAATTAACACTTAGAAGAGCAAAAACAAATGAATTCCTCAAACCTACCTCCACTGGTGGGTCTCTGGGCCTGCCTCGCCTTGGTGCTTCCTGCAACAGAGGAAGGTGTTACACTGTATGATACATTATGCTAAATAAATGGATCATGTGTTGGAATAAATTGAGCATGTTTTTGTTTTTATTTTAAACTTTTCATAAAGGCTTACATATTTAACACACAGTCTTCTACAATCTCTAAAACACAAAATCTATGACATTCTGTACAATGTTGCATTCCCTACTGCTTAAGTGTAATTTCTAGAGCTACGTCAACCACTCTAAATGCTACCTCCTCCTTATCATTCAATGGTTTGTCTCTGTCGGCCAGTGTAGTTAGACTCCTAACAACACCTGACAGGGCCTCATATTGCTGAAAGTTATACAGATATTAAAAATCTCAGTCAAAAGAATATCAAGAGGATGTTCTCACAGAGCAAGGAAATAATGTTATAAGGATTAACACCGTGCCAGTTTTTGTGAAATGAGTCACAGGAAACATTTTGTGTTTTAATTCAGTAAGGAATCACCCATGCCATTTATATTGTGTTTTGGGAAAGTTGATAAAGGTGGCAGTTTTGATAACTCATAGATTTGTTCAGAAATGATGAATTCTGTTATGAGTGAAATGACTGCAAATGAATTTAATGTAAGAATTACTTTCTGTTATACATGACACTGATTTTAGTTTTAAGGTATGATCTGTATAAAAGCTGGCTCGATCAATTTCAGTTCCAGTTTCATTACCTCTGAGTCAGTATACTTAGCTAAGTACAGTGAAACTTGCTTACAATGAACACACATTTAAGGAATTCTCAGTTTTAAGGAAGTTATAACTAATCCCAATCTCTAGTATCATAATTAACATTAATTTCTTTTCTGAATGTAAAAGAAAAAAAACTACACTGGCATGCTTAAAGCAAATTTCAGCTTTCAGTTTAATCCATTATTCTGTTGCTCTAGCATTGTATACCTAATTTTCAGAATCACTTAAAAACATACTGTTGTATACAGTGAAATTTTCACCCCCGTTTTATTTTCACCCCTTTTGCCCTATCCTTATTTAGGCGAATTTAAAATGGGACGAACTCAAATAATACGGTATAATTTCTTAAACAAATCTATGACTGGGCGAATTTAAAACGGGGCAAAATTGTTTGCAAGTGTGAAAGGGCGAAAATAACACGGGGCGAAAATAACCCTGTATACAGTATAGAGAGATAAAATGTCAGATGGAAGATTAGCCACGTTGTCTAATAGGCCTGTTACATAGCATGGCAAAGAAAGAGAACGAGAGCCAGAAATTAGCCATAGCAGATAATAAATGCAAGGACTGGCGATCATCACTTCTGAACAAATGTGTTTACCCAATCATCACCATAGAGACTGTCATAAGAAGAGGCCAAAGTTTTAGCCACCCCAATCAAAGCTCTGCCTTGCTGGAATCATACAGTGAAAAGCAGATACAATGAGCCTCTATTCTCCCATCACAAAATACATTAAATCTTTAAGTTGAATGGAACAAGTATTTATTTTAATCTCAGTGAACCCTACCTCAGCTAGCATGTGGTTGTATTCTTTCTTTCTCTCAGTGTTTAGTTTCTCTCTCTCCTCCTGGTGTTTTCCGATGCCGGAGAGGAAATCGTCGGGAGATCTAGCTCTGGCCTGCTCGGCCCGCCTTCCTCTACCTCTCTCTTGTTCCTTCTATAAAAATCAATGTAAAAGATAATGCCATCATGAGGAATACTAACATCATAGAAAATGCCATTTTAAACAATAATAATTCAAATCTTCATAATAGATCAATGATTGATTGAAACAAATGTTTATGAAAACTGTCCCAATAGTTCATAGACTTAGCATAAGTTTATAACGGGGGTAAAATAATATTATAAATTTAGTTTCCAATTCGTATACAGTAGTCTAACTAACAATCTACATACATGCTACAATAGCTTATATAAATTCAATAACATCAATGCATGTCAAACTGGTGCTGAGTAGGAGAGAGAATGAAGATAGCACAAAATTAACACTTTGGTAAAAAATTTATTTATTATTCAGTCAAATTGTACATGATATTATATAACAATCCATTCAAAATTTCACTTATTAGTACTGGTACATTCTGTGTAAAAATGATATTATGTAAGAGCAAAAATCATGTATAATTTCTGAAAGAAAAAATCATACGCAATAGAATTCTGCAAGACATTTCTTTGAGCATTAATATCATAGATTGAGAAAAAGCAATCAAAAGTTTTCGCTTCAAAATGCAAGCCATTAATTCCACACAATTTGTTTTGGTGACAGCCCTGAAGAAAAAAAACAATTCTGTTCAGTATCTTCATGCATCAGTATAATTCCAGTTTCATTAGAGAGCAGAAAAACCAACATGCTCAGTAGTAATTGTAGAAATGGGGCACCTGCATCTTTATAGTGGTAGTGTGTTAAAATCTTGGCCATGCACGCTGCATACGTGATACCTGAAGCTGCAGTTGATAATTTTCCTCGATCAAATCTTTCTTTTGTTTGATTTTCTTAATGTATTGTCTGAGAATAAATTCTGGTACCTCACTGCCTGAGATCTCGTCAAGAGACTTTAATAACTCGTTAACCTGCTCCCTGAAGAAATAACCAGCGGGTGTTTCCTGACCTTGGCATCATTACGCAGGGACGGCAGTTTGTTTTGGTCCACTCTCTTCGTGGAGTAATAGTACACATGCTAGAAGGTGGTACACAAAACTTACTCTAATGTTTAAGTGAAGATATTTGTAAGCAAAATATAATATTTGAATATTTGATTACAATTTAAAGCATTTATACAAAAAAAATCCATAAAAGCAGAAATTTTGTTAAAGAGGTGTCATGTGAAAGTTTGGTTTTACATATACAGCAATCATTTTTTTCAAGTTGTTGTGATATATATTTTATAATGAGTGGAGAGGTGATGTGAGGTATTTAGAAGAAGATGACACAGATTAAAGGTGTGCTGATGGTTAGTTAGTGGACAGAGCTACCTTGTCCATCAACTCTCGATACTCTCTCTGACGTTCCTGTTGCAATTTTTTCTTCTCATCTTCGTATCCTCCAAGCGACAGATTTGACCCCCTCTGCCTCCCTGCAGGGGGTTTGTTTTTATTAAATTTCTGATAAAAAAGAAGGAATCTTACTTCTATTGAAATAAAACTTACCATTAAGAGAACAAATCCCAAAAAACTGGTATATCCATTATCCACTTTTGTGACAATTAAAATTTAAATTTCATAAAAAACAAAATAAAAAAAATATAAAAAATCAAAGTGTAAAGTGAAAATACTGTACATGCAATACAAACAAAAACTACAGAAAAAGGTTTAAATTAAAATTTTCAAAACCGTCCCTTAAAATCTTAACTTTTTGAAATGCAACCTATTAATCAATTACTTGTCTTTATAATTGTTAAAAAGGAAACCTTTTAAATTGAAGACAAG